>NC_134568.1:198151757-198206757 GCF_050947875.1 Dermacentor variabilis | reverse complement strand
AAATCTACCTTTTGCACTGGAATCAGTACGCATACATTAATCAACTTTTCAACTAATCACTTCGCGCACATATTGCAATGCAATATGTGCATATGTGCAATGAATTAAAGCCAGCCATTTCACAAGACATATTCTCTTGGAACAAATATTGAAATTAGCACTTGTTCTGAGAGAAGCGCAGTCAAATTTGACATAAAGATGCCGTGGTTTTGCCACTTACTTTTTATAACAAAACACTTTTTATGCACTGAAGTACGAACGTTGCTGCAACACCATTGCATTTCTTCGCAAACATTGGGAACGCATATCTTGTGACTGTTGTCATCGTTAGAATTTGTTCCAAGTTGATATATCTGAACAGGTAACCGGACACAATTCATACATTATAATATGAGGCGTAAATTAATTAGTTGAAAAGGTAATTAGCAAAGATTTCTTATATTAGTCAAACGTTCACTTTCATTTTTTTGTCCAAATAATGTCTGCCTCTGAGTAATCTAGCTCAAAAAGTATAATTGTGCTAGATGTCACGGGGGGCTTAAAAATGTTAACTACAAAATAAAACACCCCCATATATCCAAAGTTATACGTGCGCCGAATGCAATTACCCATAAACAGGCTTACATAACCCTGTATCGCCAACCAGCAAAGTATTAGTGCAAAAGTAATAATTAAGTCCTACATGAAACCTGAACATATACGTCCACTCATAGGTATCTCTAAAGCACACCGACCTCTTAAGCGAATAGCGCATTGTATTTACGGTTCTTTGTTTAAGCGTTTTATATTTTTTTTTGAAATTAGGGGGGTAAGAATTGGGCTTTATTTTCAAAGATGAAAACCGGGGATAACTCCGGCGTTTTGTCATCAGGCAGCCCAAAGTTCGGGATATTTATGGTAAGCTTCCCAAACGATTAACATAATCTATAGTCTCCTTTTGAAGACAAACATATTATTTAAACAAGCGAAGTCACTCAAAGGAACTTGTAATGGCAACAAGAACTGCTGGCAGATCGTGCTACGTACTCATGTGTGCAAATACTAGATGTCAGGTATTATAGTTACCTTGAATAGAAACAAAATTACCAAAAAAGAGCAAATCGAGTCAAGTTTGATGATCCATTCTTTACATTGTGATCTGCCAAATTTCTAACCACACAAAAAAAGTACAAAAATTAGTGTGGAACGGTATGCTTCGCAGCAGGTGGGATGCATTTCCTCCACTTACAAGTCCATCAAGACGTATACATTATTAGGATATGCATTGGGAACATTTCTGTGTCCATCCTAGACCTGTGTGGACTTTCTTCCTTGTTGGGTCAATCGTCCTTGTCGTCTTGTTTTACTGGTTCTCAATACACGCGCTTGCAACAACATTCATGGAATACCAGGTAGAGGAATCATTCACCGTTGTATGAATGTAGCTTAGTAAACATCATCTCAACGTCAAAGCTACCGTTCGCAATGCAGAGCAACGTCAGCGCTCCGCTCATTGCTTCCTAGCGCATTACCACTGACTGCACGTATGTGACACGCACGAAATGGGATGCAATGCACCATTGTCGTACTGATGTAAAGGTGGCTACTAAAAAAGCAACAAGCTTTCGTTCACTCCAGGCCGGCAGGCGCTGAACATGTTATACATTCATGTATGATGGTTTTCGCTTGAGCGTCTTGAACGAGGCGCATACTTTATTCATATGATAGCATAATATATCTTGAACAGCTGCTCACCAAAGGGAACCTGCATTTATTACATTTTAACACTTGCATTTACCATTATTCTTTACGCAAGGGTAAAATTTAGGGACAAATAGGGTTTATCCCGGTTTTCATAAACTTTGTTGGGGACGCAAAAATCGAGAATTATCGGGCTTTACCCGAAGACGAAGGTCGCTAATTATATTCAATGGATTTTTTATTTGTTTGATTTTCTTTGATTCAGCTATTCGGTATGGGCCACTGGTTGTACCTATAGTTTTGGCCAATTCTCCAGAATGGATATGTGCAATTGTTACATAAGAGGTACAGCATCCTTAAATGTATACTCATATTTCTGTCGCACTTCTCTGTGTAACACCTGTCATCAGCAGTCTTCTCGCGACAAGCATTACACATTACCTTTGTCCTCGTGTCCTCACTGCTTAAAGGTCTCACACTGTGCAACCACCTGATGCGTGCAACCACGTGATGCAACCACCAGCGAGATAAAGGCCTTAGTCAGGATGGTAACGCCCTCCTTTTGCCTTACCTTGCAAGCAAACCTGCGTTTTGCCCAAATAAAGAACTTACTTTTTACATGGTGTTTGCATTTCGACATAGCTTGTTGTATGCAAACATAAAATTGCCTGTGAGGAAAGGTTCAAGAAATCACGGTAAAGGGAGGTGAAACCTTCGTCACCGAGAGGAACGAGGCCGTTTGCATATTTTACGGACTCAATTTGAATGCAATGGTGACAGAAGGGAAAATGACCGTGTTAAGTAAACACTAGAAGATGTAAGTACTGCACACTCGCCTAATACTAGCCAACAAATAAAGTCCCACAGAACTATATGTAGTCCCACACCGCGCTAAATCAAGTTTGTGAGCATTCACCCCTGTGGACGTCGATGTATTGTCGGCGGGTTCGTTGATCCGCTTCACGATGACGGCAGGGACGAGCGTGGCATGGGCGGAAGGGTCATGGATGGACTAGGAGTCAACAGCATGTTATACGCCTGGCGCAATCTGACCCCAGAAAACCAACAGAATGCTCAGGGCTGCACCTCGTCACAGTCTGAAGGCAGTGGACCGTGGTCTGCTGAGGCAACGTCAGGGAGATCGAGTAGCCAGGCAGCAGCTAGGCTTCGGGACCAGAACCCGACGAGCTCTTGCGGCCTGGCACTGCTCGCTTCGGTGCTGCTGCACGAGCATTTCCCCTGCATTTCTTTTCCTTTTCTTCGTTCTTCGCGTGTAATTTGGCCAATGGCCGAATATATTCTTTCGTCATTTCGGCCTTCTTTTTATTTACCTTCCTTTCGTCAGTTGCCACCGTAATTGCCTCTTCGTCTTCTGCGTCGTTCTCGGGTAATTTCGTCTAAGCACCGTACAGCACCAAGGACACCGTGCAGCACATGTGAAAACCGCGCACAACATGACATTGCCTGAGATAAAGTTTGTTACTGTTGTGGTGGGTAAACAAACGTTCTCAGATATCACTTGTTGCAATAGATGGAAGTAAACACAAATGCTCTCAACGCCGTTAGTTGTATAGCTTTAAATTAAGCGCTTCCCTATAGCTTCGCTTCACATATATTGCAACATGTGCGTTGGATTCGCGTAACTTCTTCTTTCTCCGTGTGCCCTTGTTTTAGCGCTAAAATGTGAGCTTCAGCAAGCACGAACTGGTCTAGGCAAAGGTTCTGCTTCCTGTACCGCACGTGTTTAGCTTAGCAGCATTTGCCCAAGTTTGCTGATTTCTCAGTAACTGAAATAGCGCAAATACGGAAACTGATAAAATAACCCAAGTGATGCTCGTGTCTACGCTAAGACACACAGACAATGGCAGAAAAGCAAACGTATGCATGGACGCCACGAAAGGCAAACGGAGCCCGATAATGTCGTTTAGCTGCATCTGCACTCGACGAAATTCAAACGAACAAAAGCTGAGTACATTAGGGTGTTCATCACGTCGCTATAGCTCATGCATAAATCTAATTAGAAAGCAGCCGCCTGGCGTTTTTTTTTTGTGCTGCGTGAAACTAGTATCTTTCTTGGTGTCATAAAATTTTCGCCCACTATTCGCACGCCATAATGAGTGAATAGGAACACGCGAACTCCCACATGGGTGAATTGTCACCCATGTGCCTTCGTCAATAGCTCGTAAAAGTCGCCTCACAAAACCTCATAGAACACTTTTCACACAGTAGAGAGGCACAATACCTTTACATAAAACGAGTCGTAAAGACAATTACGTGCCGTTCGTCGGATCGGGTCAGGCAGTAAGACAGTGAGAACAATACTTTAAAGTTGAATTTTCAGCTGATATCAGATGAACCAATACACTGTCATACTTCAAACTGCAGTAGCATTTACTATTGAAATTCCGCGTGAAATAGCATGCATATAAACATTGATGAATCACTTGGAAGCATGCTTGGCAAGTGTGTAATGCCAGCTAGTGCACATAACCAGCGCGTACAGGCAAACAACAACTGAAGCTCGCGACAACTCGTATTTGTTGCGTGACTTTGAGATTGCGCCATCACAATTCAAATAATGAAAACTCACATAGAGGTAGACATGACATTTAAAAGTCTGGACCCCGTTGGCCAGTTCACTTGATCAAGGTTTATTTTGAGTAGCAGCGCCTAAAGAAAAACGCAGTCAAATGCGTGACATCATGCTACGATCTACTTGCCTCAGTGGTAACTCGGAATATAACGCAGCTGATCTGCCCTAATCTCTCAACGTCACGTTTGACTAAAGTGCTGGGGCTGATTCTTTCTTAATATAAAAATTGTCTTAACACTTTGTCGCGACAGAGTGAAAGCGCCAAATATAAATAATATAGTATACATTATTGCTGTCTCGACGCATATCTTTTTTATATCCGAAGAAAGCGCAATGTTGTTTACAAGAGCTGCAAAAATTGTAAAAAAAAGCTCTTCTACAATAGTTCTTCTTGTAGTGTGCACATAGGGCACGTTATGCATGACAAGTAGAAAGCGTGGGAGGTAATTAATTTAAAGATGTAGGCTCATTATGGTTTGTTCGACCCACAGACTTCTGCTCAAGTTTTGTGTCTGACCCGTATCGAATACAAAATAAGAGGCAAAACGACGCGGTAACGTTCTTTTAAAGTAAATTTTTAATTCGTGAGCTCAGAATGACTACCCTAGCGAGAACCAAGTTGTCATTCGATGCCGCACTACACCGGTCTGCAGTTTCTCTTGCTGTCAACTTGTTTAACTTTTTCTTAGCGCAGTGTTACGTCTACGGTTGTTGGGACACGCTAGCCCACAACTTGCGGGGTTTCCCACCTGTTCCACTTGCAGCGAAAGTGCGACTTTGCCATAAGCAGTTCTATGTATTGATACAGTATCGTACAGATCCAGCGTAATTAATGGCCTTAGTCTTTGTTGACGTTCACGTGGTCAAGTCTGCAAATTTGTGCAGCATTTCGTCCTATGTTTCCACAAGCATGTACTACTATGAAAGTAAACTTGTTGAAGTGATTTCACTGCACCAATCTTTATTATTTTGTCTTCTTCTCATTAGTATTATCATTTATAACTCAATCGACGCTTCTAGTGAGTCGACACTAACCGTTGTCCAAAGACCCAAGTGGCCTAAAGCATTGCTTATCTCAAAGCTCTCCCCCCAAACCTCCCCTGCACATATCCCTAACAACGTGAAGTCTGTGAATAATAATCCTGTTTCCTGCCGGCGCCTCAAAATAAAGCACAACTCCTTTTCTCTCCTTGTGGTTGTTGATGACGAGGCCTTTGAACGCCTGGATGACCCATCCTTGTGGCCGATACGTTGCCTTTTCGAGCTGTTTCGTGGTGAGCTGCATGATGATATGCTCAGTATGATACCTGATGACACTGAGCTGACCAACGTTGGACAAAGTGTGTAACTTGGACATCTATTAGCAAAACACTCGAGGTCTTTGTGCCAAGGCACTTGAGCTATTTGTCAAATTTGTTTCCTGTTTTTTTTATAATTGTTGTGCTAAAAAAACTTGGCTGCGCAGTGCCATCTTGTCGCCTGACCTGTTCCAGCCTAACTACGATGTATTTCGCAGTGACAGAGTGTTATCTGGGCCCAAACAAAAAGGTGGCGGTGTCGTAATTACTGTTGACAGATCCCTTAAATTTGTGAGACATCTCGATCTAGAAACTGTGCACGAATCAGTATTGCTGGAAGTAAGCCTCGCGCGGTTGTCAAAGAATATTCATTGCAACTTTTATGCACGACCGAACTTGAATACTGTCACGTTTGGTGAGGTCATCACATCTAGTGAATTTGTTGTGACCACGCATTTATAGCAGCAACTGTTTATTCTTGGTCACTTTAACATTCCTTCAGGGAAGCCAAAAGTCAAGAACCTAAAGAATGTATAGGATAATTCTGCCTCTCTTGTAACTAGTAACTTGCATCCGTAGTAACTTGCGTAGGTAGGATCGCAAGTCTCGCACTGAGTCATTAGAGAACATCACCTTCAACCGGTTGGCAGACTTCTGGAGATGTTTTCTTATGCGCTGCAGTACATGTGGAGATCGCGTCCGTCTTATTGACTCCCGTGGTGTAGAAGTGCAATCGGTCGCTGATGCTTTTGCGGTTCATTTTTCCTCTGTGTATAAACCGCCACCTGACAGCGCTGTGCACCTGCCCCGCTCTTCTGCTGGAATTTCCAGCTCGGTAATCTTTGACGAGAATCTCATCAGCGATTCCCTCAGGCGCCTGAGGCCATCTTTGTCCTACAGCCCAGATGGCACCCCGGCCGCCATGATCAAAGCCTATGGCGATATATTTTTACCTGTGCTGATTTCAATTTTCAGTAACTGTCTGAATAATTCCACTCTCCTGTGTGCTTCGAAAACCGGTCACGTTTTCCCTATATTTAAATACGGCCCAATTACGGATGTCGCCAACTATAGGCCGATTTTCCTTCTCTCTGCATTTTTCAAGCGTTTCGAATAAGCTATTCACAGCGCATTTTTGTTCAGTGTAAAAAATTTTTCTTGTTCCAAAGGAGCATGGATTTCTTTCTGGCTGCTCAACGACAACTAACCTTGCCAGCTTTAGGTTGCAGGTTTCCACGCCGATCATGTAAAATGAGCAAGTTGATGCTGTGTACTAAGACTCCAGCAAAACTTTTGAGACCGTCAATCTCGACCAGCTTGTGCACTATGGTGTTGAAGCTGCTATTGTAGCTCTACTAAGCAGCTATCTCCTCGAGAGGTCCTGACTTGTAAGCGTCAATGATCAATATTCTTTTGTCTAAATGGTTTCTACTGGTACGCCCCAAAACTCCACGTTAGGTCCGCTTCCCTTAATTTTTGATTAAAAACGTTTCCTTGGCAATCCACAAGCCTTCGTTTCTTCTTTACGCTGGCGGCATTAAAAAAAATTGGAAATGCACAGTTTGAGGACTGCCGCGCTCTGTAGTCTGACATATCCTCATTTCCTGAACAGTGCCAGTTAAAGGACTCGCTCAAAATTAATCTAAAACCAGAATTATATGATATTCATGCAAAACCCATAATATTGTCTCCCATTATTCGGCTGATCGTGTAGTTCTGACAAAGCTTGTTGAACCAAGTGACCTCGGTGTTCTTTCCTATAGTGCGTTAAGCTTCTCCGCCCACTCTAAGCGTGGAGCAATACGAGGCCTGTACGCGCTCGGTTGCGTCTGCAGACTTACGAGATATTTCCGTGCGACACTTCCTTTCCTCACATTGTTTACATCCATCTGTCTCCCAACCATTAAATATGTCTCAGGGGTGTGGAATGGAATAAGCAATAGAAATAGCATTTTTTATTGAAATGATTAATAGGGGAGGTTGGCGCCTTTATGGTGGCACCAATTACGTCTTGTCACTTAGCAAACGAAACAAATATGAACAAAAAGGTTGAATAATGTCACAGATATGGCACTCAGTGGAACACCAGATCAGTGGCGTAGCCAGAAATTTCGTTCGGGGGGGGGGGGGGGGGGGCTCACGTTGCAGCTCGGCCTCCTCCTTAAGAGGAAACTTTAGCACGGGTGCTCCTATCTAAATACATGTAGGAAGAGAATTCGTTTTTCTTGGGAACCACTGCACCAAATTTGACGAGGCTTGTTGCGTTTAAAAGAAAAACATAAATTATAGTGGCTGTTAGTTTCGATTTCTCATTTAGGTTCTCACTTATTTATTAAAGATTGACCAAAATCGCAAAATTTCAGGAAACGATACAATCAAGTTTAAAACTCGGTAACTCAACAACGATAAATTATATAACAATTCTGTGAATTGCACATAACAGTACATCTACAGCGGGCAAAATTGATATGTTACACCTGAATCTAAAAAAATTAAGTATTAAGGAAATACGGCTTTTGCAGAACCCTTCTACATAACGTAACTAATTCACCTAAGATGCAAAGTGACGTATCGAATTTGTCCTCTTTGAATGGTCTAATGGAGGCCGTTTACAGAACCGCGATATCTATTCTTGATGCAGAGCTATTAATTTGTCAACTTCGTGCTTCTATTTTTTCGAACTTTCGAATTTTTCAAAATATCTTAAACAAAGTTCAGGCCCTAAATCAAAGTTCCGCTTCCAACATGCACTATAATTTAACTTCCTCTCTCAAATGCAACACATTTCATTAAAGCGATCCAGGGGTTATCTCAGAAAAGCATTTCTGCGCTTTACATGTATTTGAATAGGCGCATCGGAGTTGGGCCCGAGCTAAAGCTTCCTCTTAAACAATTTGTCTAGGGATCAAATACATGAATAATAACTGCATTTCCATTGCCAAAGATGCTGCCAACGAATTCTTGAACGCTACGCACTGTCAATACAAGTAAAATATGTATTTTTTCATAAAAGAATATTGTCGTCTGTGCCAAAAATTGTGCCCAAAATAACTGATATCAATGCTTCCATGTTTTTGTCTATTTAATAACTAAAGAAAATATCACACGAACTTTAGAACTATATCAGTTCGAAATCAGCAAAGCAGTGCATGCCGCTGATATGAAAAATATAGGGGCCATGAAATGAGCAAGTTGAGGACGAATATCTTAATGAAACTGTCATTCAAGATCATTGTTTACATTCTTGTACATTTGCAACGGCCAGTGAAAAATCTCAATGACGCTGTCATTTGTTCCAATGTATTACGCAGGATGAGCTGTCAGCGGTCGTGTATCGTGAGTAATTGCACCGAAATTATAGTCGCAACAGAGAGCACGTATAAAAAGCAGGAGTTCTGCAAAATATACGAGGGCGAGTCAAATGAAAGTGAGCCAATGCGAATATATGACAAACGGGGTACTCTATTTACCCTGGTATGGCATAAGAGGTGTAGCATATACTTTAATTAAGAACTATCTCAGCTCCCGTAAACAGTTTGTTAGCCTAAAAGTTTCTAAGTCCCAACTTCTTGATTTAAACTGCGGTGTACCTCAGGGCTCAATCCTAGGCCCAACTTTGTTTCTTCTCTATATCAATGATATTGTTAACATCCCAAACACACCGTGCATAACTTTGTATGCAGATGACACCAGCGTTTTCTTCTCTGATCATAACATTCAAGAAGCATTTAACGTAGCCAATAGATGGATGGGGGACCTCAACTGTTGGCTAAATTCAAATAGAATACAACTGAACTGCGAAAAAACAAAGTACGTCATATTTAGACCAAAAGGAAAGCAGCTGATGGGTCACTACGAGTTAAATTTTGGGGGGCGCATTATAGAAAATACGAAGTGCGTAAAATTTTTAGGCGTATGGTTTAACGAAAACCTGTATTGGTCCATTCATGTGGAGACCCTCAGAGCCGACATTCGTAGAGAGACGGGAATGATTAACATGTTAAAGCATCTTATTCCAATGAATTTAAAGAAACAGCTATATTACACACTAATACACTCTCGTCTACACTATTCTCTTCTGGTCTGGGGAACTACTACCAAAACTAACCTTATGTCACTATATAGACTGCAAAAAAGAGCCGTAAGGGCAGTTTGTAACCTACCTGTTCTTGCACACACTAAACCGTTTTTTGATAAGCTTGGCATACTCCATATAGACCACCTATTTTTCCATAGGCTATCGCTCGAGGCGTTCCGTCTCCGTCAGGCTGATCACATACAGTTTAATCAGACCTTCGCCACCAAAGAAACTCCGCATAATCTCAGACATGACCCAATCTCTATACCGCTTACTCGCACGAACTACGGGAAACAGGCATTACACTTTCAAATATCAACCTTACTAAACAATAATCCCACAATTCTGGAACAATTACAAACCACGAAATAAAGCTTGAGGTTCAAGAAATCTGTTAAAACGTATTTTCTTCGCTGCTTTATTGTATAACTTCCTTATGTACTACAATGTTACTGTTTTGTTTTCCTTTTTAACATGTTCTGATCGAGATTCGAATTGTTAATCGTTTTTTATATGTTATCATATTTCGAAAATTGTAACACTTGTTGTGCTGTTGTTTGCTTCAGAGTGTCAACATGCTTTGGGTGCTGCAGCCTTTGTCAGGCAAGAATATTGCCTTTTGCTGCAGCCCCTGAGACAGCTGTATGTCTCAAACAACAAATAAATGAAATGAAAATGAAAAAAAGTAGCCTCCACGAGTATTTAGACGTTTGTCCCATTGACTAACGAGTCGCGTGATTCCCGTCTCATAAAGCTCCTTGGGTTGCCGCTTCAAAAAGTCAGGAATTGACACTTTCACGTCATCGTGCGACACGAATCTGGTTTCCTTGAGCTGTTTTTTCGTTTGCCTCAGAATGTCGAAGCCGCAAGGCGACAGGTCTGAGATATATGGCGGATGTTGCAGCGTTTCCGCTTGAACTTTGCCAGTTTTGTATTAACCACATCAGCGACGTGGGAACGGGCACTGTCGTGGAACAAGATGAGCCCATTCGTCAATTTTCCACGTAGTTTGTTTTTGATTGTGACACGCAGCCGGTCCAGCGTTTCGCAATATCGGAAACAATAGATAGTCTCTCTAGATTTAGCAAATTCTATCAGTAATGGCTCCTGACGATCGAAAAAAATGTCAACACCTTCCCGGCGGAAATGACAGCCTTTGCTTTCTTTGGCGAAGGTGAATTCGAATGTTTCCACTGTAAGCTCTGCCGTCGTGTTCCAGGCTTGTAGTAGTGACACGATGGTTCGTCCCCGTTCACAATTGCATACAAGAAATCGTCACCCTCATTGTGACACCGGCTCAGATGAGTAAAGGCAGCGCCGAACTTCTCCGTCTTCTGGCGGTGGTTCAAAATCTTGGGCATTTATTGCGCACACAAGAGCCGATAATCGAGATGTTCATGAATTATGGCGTGCACCGATCCGTGACTGATGTTAACACGCTCTGCCAGTTCATCGATGCTCTTCCTCCGTTCTTGTCTCATCAGCTCATCAACCTTTGCAATGTTGTTAGGTGTGATTACACGATGGCTTTGGCCCAGTCTCGGATCGTCTTTGCAACTTTCACGTCCTTCTTTGAACCGTTTTCTCCAACGCTTCACAGTGGCCAATGGAATGAAATGTTCAAGGTACACGGCAGCCATACGGCGACTAATTTCTTTTTGGGAAACCCCACCTTCAGCTGTCAAAAACCTAACGGTACCACGCTGCTCAACTTCTGGAGCATCCATTACGTCGGGCAACCATGTTCAACCCAGTGTATGAGAGCATTAAAGAACATTTATCCTCCCACCTACATGTCACTTTTGTAAATGATAGATGCCTGTGTGCTACGCGCATGCCTCGCAGATAATGAACCGAACCATTTTTGCGCGGGGTGGGTAGGCTTACGTTCACTTGACTCGCCCACGTCACGTACATTAGAAACGTGAAGATACAATAGAATATACAGATGCGAAGATACAGCTTAATAAAGGGCAAAAAAGTGTCACTGGAAACAAAGTTCACTGCACGTATACACAAAACCTCGCAACAAGATATTTAAATATATGTATTGTATTGTACAGTACCAGTGGCACCCACGACGATAGTGGAAGAGAGAATAACCTAGAGGAATTCGAATTCCCACAGGTAACGCCAGAAGAAGTAAAGAAAGCCTTAGGAGCTATGCAAAGGGGGAAGGCAGCTAGGGAGGATCAGGTAACAGCAGATTTGTTGAAAGATGGTGGTCAGATTGTTCAAGAGAAACTGGCCACCCTGTATACGCAATGCCTCATAACCTCGAGCGTACTGGAATCTTGGAAGAACGCTAACATAATCCTAATCCATAAGAAAGGGGACGCCAAAGACTTGAAAAATTATAGGCCGATCAGCTTACTGTCCGTTGCCTACAAAGTATTTACTAAGGCAATCGCAAATAGAATCAGGAACACCTTAGACTTCTGTCAACCAAAGGACCTGGCAGGATTCCGTAAAGGCTACTCAACAATAGACCATATTCACACTATCAATCAAGTGATAGAGAAATGTGCAGAATATAACCAACCCTTATATATAGCTTTCATTGATTACGAGAAAGCGTTTGATTCAGTCGAAACCTCAGCAGTCATGGAGGCATTACGGAATCAGGGTGTAGATGAGCCATATGTAAAAATACTGGAAGATATCCATAGCGGCTCCACAGCCACCGTAGTCCTCCACAAAGAAAGCAACAAAATCCCAATAAAGAAAGGTGTCAGACAGGGAGATACGATCTCTCCAATGCTATTCCCAGCATGTTTACAGGAGGTGTTCAGAGACCTGGAGTGGGAAGAATTGGGGATAAAAGTTGATGGAGAATACCTTAGCAACTTGCGATTCGCTGATGATATTGCCTTGCTTAGTAACTCAGGGGACCAATTGCAATGCATGCTCACTGACCTGGAGAGGCAAAGCAGAAGGGTGGGTCTGAAAATTAATCTGCAGAAAACTAAAGTAATGTTTAACAGTCTCGGAAGAGAACAGCAGTTTACGATAGGTAGCGAGGCACTGGAAGTGGTAAGGGAATACATCTACTTAGGGCAGGTAGTGACCACGGATCCGGATCATGAGACTGAAATAACCAGAAGAATAAGAATGGGCTGGGGTGCGTTTGGCAGGCATTCTCAAATCATGAACCGCAGGTTGCCATTATCCCTCAAAAGGAAAGTGTAGAACAGCTGTGTGTTACCAGTACACACATATGGGGCAGAAACCTGGAGGCTTAGGAAAAGGGTTCTGCTGAAATTGAGGACGACGCAGCGAGCTATGGAAAGAAGAATGATGGGTGTAACGTTAAGGGCTAAGAAAAGAGCAGATTGGGTGAGGCAACAAACGCGGGTAAATGACATCTTAGTTGAAATCAAGAAAAAGAAATGGGCATGGGCCGGGCATGTAATGTGGAGGGAAGATAACCGATGGTCATTAAGGGTTACGGACTGGATTCCAAGGGAAGGGAAGCGTAGCAGGGGGCGGCAGAAAGTTAGATGGGCAGATGACATTAAGACGTTTGCAGGGACAACATGGCCACAATTTGTACATGACCGGGGTAGTTGGAGAAGTATGGGAGAGGCCTTTGCCCTGCAGTGGGCGTAACTAGGCTGATGATGATGATGATGATGATGATGATGATGATGATGATGATGATGATGATGATGATGATGATGATAAGTATCCAATAAATCTACGTGTTTAAGAAAAAAGAAACTGTATATAATGTGTCAAACAACGCAAATAAACATGTTGTAAAATCACAGATTCACTGAATCCTAGATACCGCCTCCATTCTATCCACTCCCCCCGATGTATCTCGCGCGACGGAAGGCGGCGCGCTTGCTCTTCGCTTTTCTCCCTTACGCAAGCAACACTGAGCCACCATCGTCGGCTCACCCATCCCCCCCCCCCCATTTCACTCGCACATAGAGCATGCAGCGCACGGTCACGATGTTATCGCCCTTTGGACTTTATACGAAACATGAGGGCGACGGCGACGACAGGAATGCGCCTGAGTGTCCATATAATTTCTATCGAAATAATATAATAAGAGTATCCGGCAACTGAAAAGTCCTATGGCCCATTACTTTCCGCAAAAGAAGTAACGAAATCGAACTTTCACCATGCGACAATTCGCTGCGCCGCAACAATGCTATTTTTTTTCCCTTTTGGGGGGCGGTGGCACCGAAATGAAAAAACGCAAAGGAAAGTATGTTGGCCACAATCGAATGCCTACTTTGGGAACCTAATGTGGCTACCAAAGGAATATCGAAGAAAACGCGAGACGGTTGGTCCACCGAAAACCATGCGCATAGTGCTCGGTATCCTAAACCCGCGAGACAAGACTTTCTGGAGAGGTTGCGCTCAAGCGAACGCGATGCAATCCGTCGAGTCCCCACAGTGATGGCGGCGAGCGACCATTGTTTCTTTTTCTCGTCTGCTAGCTAGAAGGCGTCCAAAGCTCTGCCAGGCGATAATACACTCGGCCAGAGAAAATCGAACGCGCACCGAAGTGCGCCGCGTGGTGGTCGGGGCAACACGAGAAAAATGCATGCGCTCTGGCGGGCTCTGGCAGCCTGTGAGTAACGAGTACAAAAAAAATTTAAGAGGCTCAATGTGTCCTCGCGAATAAAAGTCAAAGGAGCAAAAATAAATAAGAACGTAGTTACCTTGGCTGACTTTAATGTCTTGACATGGATGCTTTGGCGCAGGTGAAAAAAAAAAGTTTGTATTTTTTTATGTGACGTGAGGGCGCGAATGAACCACCACAACGCTTCGTCTCATGGGACCTCGCTGCGTGCATTGTCAACTTGTCTGATAGTGTGTTGATTTGGCGTGTCTCGTTGTATGTTCCGATGTAAGACTTTGGAAAAGTCAATGCACCTTTGGCGTCAAATATTTATAGGAACATTAAACCCATAAAGTTCCACAATTGAAAATCTAAAGCACACGTTTGGAAATGTCAATGCAGCTTTCGCATCAAAAGTTTATGAGAACTTTATACCCATAAAGTTTCGGAATTTCACATCCACGCGCTCTGCAGATTCCGCGGCCTCCGCGAGACGCCGCGGCGAGCCCGTTCAATATCAAAACGCCCTTGAAACTTTGTGCTTGGATGGGGCTGCTTGCGTTATGTGACTCCCGGTGCACGGGCGTTGCCACGAAATCCAGCCCTAGTTCGCAATTCTAACGCGGAAATGTTTTTTCGAGAGTGAAAAAAAAAACATTCTAGACAAAATCCAGAATGATTACCGGCGCCGGGGGTTGCTTTGGTCGGCGGTGCATGGACAGCACGAAAAAATTTCGGGGGGTGGGGGCTGCAGCCCCATAAGACCCCCCCCCCCCCGTGGCTACGCCCCTGCACCAGATGCATAAAAACGATACAGTCCAACAACACATGAATCGCAAAGATTTGTGCGTGAGTTCGGTACACGTACGCCTATATAAAGTAGAATATTTTGAACGACCAGAAAACAGAACAAAAGTAATTATATGCAAAATACTGAGCGCTAGTAATTACACATAGCGTAAAAAAATAACATCACCAGATAAATCGATTTTGAACACATTTAGATCACTCATTTAGGTTGTTAGGATGAACTGAAATTCAATATTTCCTCAAAGTGTTTGTGTCGTCGAAATAAATGTTTCTGTGTAAGAAATGCCCTTTTTTGAGAGCCGGCTATTGGCCATGAATCAAGTACCTTTTTTAGAGTGAATGGTCCTTTATCTAAAAGCAACAAATTAGGTTGCAATACCCTTCGTGCTTAACCATATTTAGTGCACTCGAGGAGGAGATGATGCACATCTTTGTCTGGATGGCCACAAGAACACTGCGGACTAGAAGCACATTTTATCCTGTATAGAAAGTGTCGCGTAAATGCAGTACCAAGCCGCAGGCGCTGCACTAATGTTTCGAACTCTCTGTTTTCTCTCAGATTTGCCGGAATTGAGAGGTTTTTACATGGGTCAATAATGTATAACTCTGAGTTCTTAGATTGCTGAACAAACCAGATAGTTTTGCTGAGACAGCAGGATATCTGTATCAGGAGCAGACGGATTTCACTGCGCAAAAAAGGAAGATTAATTGTCTATGGGTCATTGTACGCCTGATTCGCAGCTCCGTCCACTGCAGTGTTACCAGGAATATTGCAATCTCCGGGTGTCCACTGAAAGGCAATTACGTGATTCATTGCGCTTGCTTTTGTGTGTTCACTGAGCGTCTCATGCAATAGCAAAGTGTTCAAAGAATTTTTCTTATTGCTGTGTAGTAATGTGAAAGCGGCTTGCGAATCGCTAAAGATAACCCATTTTTGCGAATGCTTTTCTGATGTTATGAAACGCAAAGCACACAGGATTGCAAACAGTTCTGCCACGATGGGAGATATCTCTCGGGATAATTTAAATGTTTGCTCTAGCGCCAAATGTCGAATGACGAATGCTGAAGTCGAGGAATTTTTATGACACAAACCATCTGTATACACGTGGATATACTGGGGATATAATGAGTAAATTTGGAATAGTGCCAGTTGCTATGTGGCTACCATGAACTTGTCTCTTAGATATAATCCCGTCAACCGATAATTCAATTTTAGGATTGTTAACATCTAAGGAAGATAACTAACATCCACTTTGCCTAATTAAAATCTTTGTAATTATACTTTACGTTTTTGATCAACATCGTGAATTTTGCTTTTGTTTCGTTCACTAAGTGCGAGGCTTAATGAATGCTTCTTGTGTTGAGGTAAGATGCTATAAATATGTCGACATGTTTCAACCGTTTGTATTACTGAAAATGGAGGGTGACGAGCTTCAGCAATTACTAAAGAACTCTAGGTAGCCTGCGGAACCCCAAAACACACTCGCAGCCCTCTTGCTAGTAAACGTTGAAGACGTTCCTCAGAAGTTTGCGATAAACCACGGAGAATAGCTGCCGCATAAGTAATTTGTTGTTTTATGAGTGCGTTATGAACTTGTAATAGTGAAGAGATTGATCCTCCCCATGTTGTGCCAGCGAGTCAGCGAGGTGCGTTTATTACAGTATTGGGCTGCTTTTCAGTTGGGCGGATGTGTGATGCCCGTAAGAACTGGCGGTCAAGAATAACTCCGCGAAATGCATGCTATTTCACGAACATCAAAGTTTGCCCTTCAAGCGTAAGTTTGAAATTATTCAGCTGTCGTCTAGTGAAAGGAAGTACGGCTGTATTTGCGTATGAGAGACTCGTGCCTCTTTTTTTTCAAAAAAAGGGCGCCGATAATATCAAGACCCTCTTGCAGCGTTGTTTTAATGTCTTGTATATGAGATCCAGAGGCCCATATGCAGATGTCACCTGCGTACAGAGAATACTGTAGGCCAGACAGTAGTTTTGTGGAGAGGCTGCCATGGCACAGTTCAATACAAACAGACTGAGAAGGCTGCCCTGCGGAACGCTCTGCATGACGATGTGATAATTATTGTCTCCTTCAATTGTTTCCATAAATATTTTTATTTTGCTTAAGAAATTCGATCGCAGTGTTCGGCCATATAGGCCAAGCTCTAACATACCAGCAAGTACTTGTATGTGACTTACAGTGTCGAATGCTCTCTGAATGTCTAAGAATACCGCGACTGTCACATTTCCACACATGCGTTCATGTTCGACGCAAGTGACAATGTCTAATGCTGCATCCAGTGTACACCGCTCTTGTCGAAAACCTGTCATGTCGTTCGAAAGCACATTTGCGTGTTCCCACTACTATTGCAGTTGACTGTCTACGTTCTTCTCCATTAGTTTACAAAAACAGCTTGGGAGATTGACGGCTCGGTAGGAGTCAAGACAAAGTGGAGCCTTTCCTGGTTTCAGTACTGAAATTGCATGAGCTAATTTCCATGAATCTGGAAGAGTCTCACTCATCCAGATACCTTTAAATGTCTCCAGAAGAGCCATTCTACATGCTACAGATCACATACGTAACGCCGGGGACTGCAGTTGTCTTTGTACGGCATAACGTAAGAGCGCACTTCAGTTAATCTAAGCTAAACCCACAGTGAAGTTGAGGGTGTTGTGACACAAAGCACGCACGAACCTTCTGTTCTGCAAGTGCTGTTCAACTTGCAAATTGTAGGCAAGCAAACGAATTTCTGGTCTGGTTATAGGTTGACAGTATTCGTCAGCAACAGATGTTTGCGGAGAGTTTCGAGCTACGGCAAGGGCTCGGAAAGGATCGCTCTGGCTAACTGGATCATTACAAGATCGGACAACTGACCATATTGTGGGAACTGGAGGGAAAGGAGACAACGACGCGCAGTATTCTCGCCATCGTCTAGTACCTAATTTCTGTAAGCATCTGCGGGAAGTTGATTCAGCTTTGGATGCCATCTTGTAGTCATCTAGTTTTCCGCTGCGACGGTAAGCACATTCTTCTCGCCTTCTAATTGCTCTTAGACATTCGTAGTATCCGTCAAGTGTAGCATATTCATTTGGGACAATGACTTGCTTTGTGCAGATCTTGTAAGACTCACACAATATACCTGCAAACATTGAAAGTTCAGATTTTCGTCCAGTGAGTTAGTTAAATAGTGACGAAAATTTTGCGAATTAGAATATTTGGAGCAGCGCCGGGTCCCTTCACTGCGTATGAGACGATGTTTTACCACGACCGAAAAAATGGTCTCCGCCGTGCGTTTCTATGTCCGTTGACCACTCAACGCCATCAAGAATGTCTTGTGAGAATAGCTCAACATGTGTACAGCTGGAGTAGCGAAACCTCCGCGGAAACGTTGAAGAGCTGTAATTTAACACAGACAAATTACATTTTTCTGCTGCGCACTTGACAACGCTTCCGCGGGAATCATTACGTTCATTGCACCAGATGACGGTATGTGCGTTAAATTGCTCACAAACCGGCACATATGAGTTCGCGATATCAAGCACATTCACCAAACTATCTGCCGATATTTTGCTAGAACCTTGTAAATGAAGACTTGTCACAGTGACGCACGCATTTCTAATAAAATATCTTTATGGAATCGCTCACCATCAAACATAAGATCACTCACATCATTTTATGCCTTCAAAAAATCCCTTGAAGAATTCCTTTTGACGCAGTGACGCAATTATGGTTCCAAATGTTTTTTTTTTTTATTATCACTATTTCTCCTATGTTTTGCTGTTCACATGCTTGCTGTTGCCTTTAGTCGTTTTGTTCATAAATGCTTCTTTTTATGTATTCTCATGCTTTTTATGTCTGTTGAAATTTTGTATATGTATATTTTTAGCACACTTATATTTTTACTTCATGTTCATTTCGGCCTGCCGATTATATTTTTCTCTATTTCGTTCTGTTCCTTCTTTACATAATTTAAAGGTTCTGTTGTACGCCGATATTATTTTTTTGTTAGTATTACTGTACATTGTAATCATAATCACTTTTCTGTTGTTGCACTAGAGCTCTTCGTTTCTCTTAGTGTACATTCTATAAATTTTATTTCTGTCCTGCCACCTATGTAATTTTTTTTTCTTATATTTACCCACCGAGGGTCCCGGTTACAGTCTTCGACTTTGGGACACTCGTCTGTAAAACAAAAATGTAATCGTTTCTTTGTGTATAATGAATAAACTTGATTTGATTTGATTTGATTTGCATGCTACGAACTCCGATATATCTGAATCGCTCGACTGTATCAAATAGGACGGTGGCTCCTTTCTTACGCATAACATCGCTCTGCCATTTGCAGCAGTGTGCGATGATTTATATATGCCATAGTTTGAAAGACAAAAGTCATTTTGCACGCCTGCCTCCTGTATGCATAAAACAGGAAAGTTATGTTGAGCTAGTAGTTTGCGAAAATCAGTTCAGTTGTTACGAAGGCTGTTAGCTTTCCACTGAAACTTGAAAACATTGTTCTAACGATTATTCATTGTAAGCCTATACCAGGGAGCTATTGATGGTTGTAGAAGCACCAACGACTCCTTAGAAAGCAGTGCTTTTACCTCTGGCAGGTTGTTTGCTTGTGGAATGGCACTGAGAATTGCACGCTGCGCTGCGAATAGCATGGGCGGGATCATCTGTGCCGCGGGTATAGACGCGTAATGACCAAACGACGATGAAGCTCCATCTGTGATCGGAGACAGATCGCTACCAAAGAGAACGGCGTATCGTCAGAAAATATATCTCCTTCTTCGATTAGTTCATAGGTGGATGTCCCATCATCGTCAACCCCTGGTTTCTTGGCTTCGCTTTCGCATGTCTCGACCATATTGACTGAAGGTGCGCTGGAACGCAATGCAGCGTTGAAATTTAGCGTTGCCGGCTTGATGACATCAGTCGCATGTTGTGGGGCTTCCGAATGCGGGGCCGATTCTGTGGCACTCGTGCGCCTCAAACGCGCCGTCGGCCATATGGCTCCTGCCGGTGTTCCTTGCTCCGTGCCACCGTGGTAGGCGGAGATGCTCTGTAGAGCGCAGCAAAACCACATGATAATGTGCGTGATAGGTCTTCCATAGGTATAACTTAACATAAGTTTGGGCATGTTGGTCTTGCATTACTGCCTCTAGCGCACAACACAGGACAAGGGCAGTGTGAAAATCGACGAAGACAGGTGCTATCTCCATCGGTTTTCACTTTGTCCTTGTCGTGTGTTGTGCGCTAGACGCAGTGATCCCTAGGTTCTAGGTACACATATGTATCCCACACGATGTCTATTCTCACTGGTAAACAGCACAAGGTCTCAAAACAGCACTGATTCTTCGAAGAAAACAAAAATAATATCTAACAGAAGAAGCAGCGGCCGCTCGGTGGGTACAGAAAAAGTTCATGGGTGTGTATAAACATTGTTTTTTTTTTTTGTCTCACGCACCAACAACTTTTAAAGTCTGAGTAATCATCTTACACTTCCGTTGCTTAGCTGCGGACGCAGTCGTGCCAACTGCCTCTTTTTTATGCAAAATCATTCATGGAATTATTACATGTTCGCATCTACTAACTTCTGTTTCCCTGTGGGTTCAGCAGAAGAGTACTACAGAGCATAGGTCCACGTTCCTGTCTCTCTCAGCAGATCCTCGTCTCTCCACAGAATGTAAAATATTTACAACTGCCATTTTCTCCATCTTGATGCCTTTCAAAAATTGTTGTCTTCTTTCTGTTCCGAGCTTTGCACTTTCTCTTGAGCCTTCTATCTAGCTGCGCTCCTCTCCTGACTTCCCAATGTTTCTCTCTCCTTCCGTACATCTTCTCCGCCTCTCAGTTGTGCGTTAATGCTGCAGTTTCCTTCATTACGTCGCTGTTTATCCAGTTCATTCTTGTTTGTTTTTTTCTGTGCACCAGTACCCATGCCCCAGTGTTGTTCTTGGGCACATTAAGTAAAATATCGATTGGTTGATTTTGTTTTATGTCAGAGGAATGAAATCGCTGTAGTGCTAAACTCACGTCCTATTCGACTTTTAACACGTAAGTACAACCAGGCACGCGCTTATTTATTACTAGCCCTATGGACCTGCTACGAATGTTCTGCTGATATTTACTACGCATTTCAAGCAAATTTAGCTTTTGCGAAGTTTTCATACGTGAATCTTCATACAAGCACTCTGTGTTTGGGAGATATAACCGGGAGTGCTTATTGTTTACTGCATTCTGAACGGAAACGAACGCTTAACGTAGCCATGACTAAGCAGACTGCTATTGTGCTGAGAATGTTATCAATGTTTCCTACTTTCATGAAGCTGACATACAATGAAGCCAATTAAGAAAAGTAGATTAAATATCAAATGTGTGTTTTTAATATAACGTAGAATAATCTGAAACAAGGAAATGAAAGGCTAATTGCAGCTGGAGGGAGCCGAAACCACCACCAACGCATGTAACGATTGTGATGCTCTAACAATTGAGGAAAGCACTGGACCATCACGGCGATTGCGGCTGATGGGCAACATCCGACGCAATTATTTTTTTCATTCGTCAGCTTTTCTTTTCTATATAGTACCTAGTAGCATTGCAAACCACTTATTTTGATGCATATTCATCAGTCGTTTTTCGAAGCAGATTTTGCTTTAGTTTCCGGGCATTCCGAAGGATGCTCCGCTGGCCATAGCTTTCTGTACTTCTGCATTATAGTTTTTCCCTGGCCACCCGAAACAAATGTTCCAACAACCCTTGGCTAATATCTAGTAATGCGTGTACTTCAGGTTTGAAACGCCACACTGAGTTACTATATGACAAGTTGAGGAACCATGATTAATTTCCCTGTGGCTCTCACTACTACTTAATCGTCGAACAAGTTTCAATATAACCGAGTTTCTCGTGCCTTTAGATTTGACTACGTCCTCTTATTCTTTTCATTCAATCATTTCCCTCTTTAATCCGTATTCCTATGTACTTGTTTTCTACCTTTGGTAGTTTGGATCCTTGTATTGGGAGCACCTAATCAGTTTTATCATTAAACACCATGAAGCCTGGTTCCTTAACACAGGTTGAAACCTATACCTACATACTCATCTCAGCAAATATCTGCCAGAAGCTGGATATTTCCTTTTCTCTCCGCCAGCAAAACGATGCCATTTGCTTGCATTATTCCCGGAAGGCGTTGCTGCACCGCTATATTACCTCATTTGTATAAGAGGTTATAATCAAAATTGCCTGTAGTATTATTTCTATGCTTGTCATCTATGTCCCAAGGAGCAGCGGCACTAACACATACTCCTGACGCAAACCTTTCTCTTTTGTTGTAGTCAAGTCAGAAGCGTTTGAGATGATGAGTGTTGTAGCCTAGTTACTGTAAAGCCTTCCTCACGATATCTGCTATTTATTGTGCCAGTAAATTTCGCTTTAGTAACTGCATACTGTCTTCATCGAAACCGCCTTCTTTAAGAACGTCACTATTTCCGAGTTTACGTTGTCGTACGCATCGCTAGTATCCAGGAGAGATAAATGAAAAGTCTGTTCTCTTCCCAGACTTTCTGTAGACTGCAGCTGTATACAGAGACTCGTCGTTGCTTGCACTGCCGACTGGCGGGTGCTACATGACCTTGATGCTTTCGTTCTTTCACTCTCTCTCTCTCTCTCTCTTTGTAAAGCGATTAGCATTCTCAGATTACTCTACGCAGTTTCCGCGGACTATCTATCTGTCACTCTAATTCTGACTAACCTTTTTCCCGCCAACTTGAGTCCGTGGCTAGTCCATGGTCTAGTGGGTAACGCATCCGGCTGCTGTTCGAAACCATCGGGTTCGAAACCAACCGTCGGGCCCACTTGGATCACTGCAAGGGTATATGCGGGTAGGTATGTGCCGCTCTTCAACAAACCTCTTTGGCACCAACTTGGGTCACTGGGTGAATGCCGCCACCTCCGAGACAAAGATCCCTTAAAATTTCTCCGGTGCAAGGCGATACCGTACCTGCGTCATATGCAACTAGACAATCTTGTCCGAATAAATATTCACACACGTGCCAGACACTGACTTCGCAGCAGTGCCTCTAGATGACGCAGTGCGTCAAGTCGGAATCGCGAGAGGGGGGCCCGACTGCATACACGCCTCATGCATGACGCGCTTGGGCGTTGGCAATACTACGGTGTGTCGCTACATCACTCGTTGGCTAATTGCGCTGACGTCGACATTCATCGTGAGATGGGTTCTGCCGGAATATATATACACACATATATATATATATATATATATATATATATATATATATATATATATATATATATATATATATATATATATATATACGCAAAGAAAAGCAATTAAAAGGAGATGAGTAGTGGAACAGATACAGGTAAAAAAAGAAAGAGAAATAGAGTCCGGTCATGTGAACGTTCATGAGAGCCCAAGCTGGAGTTTTCTGAACAAATTCCAATTTGCGAAATATTGACAAGCGGGTGTACTTCAATTTTTATATAGTCCTTCCGAAAGTACGGGACCTCAGATATGGCTTTACAGAAGAACATGGGGCCAAATTTACTATAGCTTTTTGTTCGTCAGTTTTGTTTGCAATTAGCCGGCCGCCTTCGCTACGAGTATGCCCAACATCACGATTGGCTGGCGTCTGATCTTAAACAACAGGTATAGCGTAAAGGCGTATTTTCTTAAATACGGGTCATGAAGCGCAAGTAGGCTCAAACCTATATGACACAGTGGCAATCGCATGCACCAGCCAAAACCATATTGTGATTATGTGACCTGCCTGGGCTTAAACCGTGCGCATTAGTTCTGACCACCGAGTCAGAAGGCGGGTGCCTGCTCAGATTGCACTGCGCCGCTCGCCAGATGTCCCGAGATGTGCTCTGCCTTTTTTAAAATTTTCATTTGTTCCATAAATGGAAAATATTCTACGTGCCGACCTCATCGCGGACTAGACCATTGTCCTTAGACACGATTTTCACATGCCGCCGACAGAATACATCGCAGATGAAGGCGACGAAGTGACTACTTCGGTTTTTGAAAGAGACGGGATTGGACAAGCGGCTGACAGTGATATCACGTACCATGCCAGATTGATGGACTCTAACGGACGATGTGTGTGTGCTGTGCTATGTGCTCTCTCTCTCTTCCCCTTCCCCGCCTTTCATCGCCCCCATCCCTCTCCCATGTGTAGGGTAGCAAACCGGTTAAGATAAACTGGTTAACCTCCCTGCCTTTCCTTCTCCACTTTTTCCTTCCTTCCTTGCTACCCAAACGTTCTAGTTGCGCACTGCGGCTTGCGACGGAAGAGAAAAGGAACCGCACACGAGGGTGTCATTCATAAAGGACGGCGCATTGTATTATCTCTTCAGTGGTGGCTACGTAATAGCGCACCAAGCGGATCGGATTAAATCCTTCCGGTATCGGTTCTGGGCGCGCGCGTTTTGAACGCTATAGTTGGCACGCGCTACGCCGGCTGCGCTAGTCGGCACGTTTCTTTTTTTTTTTTTCTGCTGCTCAATCGCTCGCGGTGTTAGTGCGGAATCGTTTATTTAGTTAACATAATTGCGAACGATTTTTAGAAGGCTCCATCGAATCTGTAACACGTGCAGTTTCATAAAGTAGACGCAAGACGCCTTGTAAATGAGGAAACCTTTATTTCGCTTCTTCTTGAGTTGTACAATGAGTCGTGGAGAGATGGCACGCTACCAACAAGCTGGAAGACAAGTCGCCTTGTTCCACTGCTGAAGTCTGGCAAGTCGCCCTTGGAACTCTCATCATATCGCCTGATCGCTTTGGCGAGCTGTGTGGGCAAAGTAATGGAGAGGATGGACCTAGGACGTCTGGAGTGGTACTTGGAGTACCACAATACCTACCCGGATGCCATGGCGGGCTTTCGACGTGGTCGATCATCGATCGATAACGTCGTCGACCTGGTCACTTACATTCAGCATGAGAAATGCCCTAAGCTTCTCCGCGCATCTTTATTCCTCGACGTTAAAGGGGCGTATGACACCGTTACGCATGAAGCCATCCTCTCTGCTCTCGCAGAGGTAGGAGTGGGTGGTCAGATGTTTCAATGGATACGGAGCTGTCTCTCCATGCGATCCTTTTTGTAAGCACCGAGGAAGGCCATACTTGTCTACATTATAGCTACCGCAGCGTACCCCCGTGCGGTGTACTTAGCCCTGTGTTATTTAATCTAACACTAATTGCTCTGCTTGGGCACGTGCCAACCACAGTCAGGCTATCAATGTACGCGGATGACATCTGCATATGCACATCTGCAGTAACACGCCTACAGTTGCGAGCGAGAGTTCAGAGAGCCGCCACAGAAACTGCTATCTACCTCTGTAATCGAGGCATGGAAATTTCCTCCGAGAAATGCGCAATAGTGCCATTTACGCGCAAACCCATGGCAAACTACGGCGTAAATATAAATGGCCAAATAATACCAAATGTTCGATCGTACAAGTTTCTAGGTGTCATAATCGACAGGGACTTGTCATGGAGCCCTCACGTATGATACGTGAAAAAACGGTCGACAGGCATCTGCCACCTGTTCAATTTTTTCGCAGGCAAGACCTGGGGAATGTCGACAAGTGCCATGTTACAACTGTACAGGGTGCTTTTTCTAGGATTTATGCGATACAGCTTGCCAGCAATTGGCCTCGAGCTCCACCACTGGAAAAGCTGGCGCAACCGTCGGCGTGACGTGCTAGGAGGGATCACGTGGACATAGCGGCCGCGTCGGCTGCTTCGGGAGCGCCGAAGCGAACTGAAAAAGAGTTTAAATTCCCTCGTACGCTGCGGTCCTCATTTAGTGGCGAAATTTTCCCGCTTCGAGTGTCTCCTTTACAACGCTTGAAAGCACTACAATAGGTAGTGGCTGCTTTTGAAGGTGCGCAACATGGTAGCATACTGCTCGGTGCCGCAGGGCCGGACGCACGTAACGGAAGCCGGTGTCAGCCTTATTCACACGTAACCGCAGGAGAAGAAGCTGCGTGAAGCTTGGCTCGCGAAACATAAAACCAGCAAACAGTCATCGGCTACAACTCGGGTATGCAGCAAGCGCAGACGCGACGAAGATTTCTGTTGCGGCGCCGGGTCTGCGATGTTCTGAAAACACGCACTGGGACGCTCGTTCGAGTCCGCTGCCCGACTAATGTCATGACGGCTTGGTCTATGAACTTGTCGATACTATAGATACTGGCAAGTTCAGTGGAGTGGAAAGACAGCGGTAAGAAGCACATTTAAAAAAAGCATGACATATGGTCATGTTTGTGTTATGAATTAATGCACTGGATTACAAAAAAGGAGCAGCGGGAAATTGCACGCTGAGAACCCCGATAAACATACAGTGCGACGCAAATCGAGAAATACTATTGAAAGGTCAAAGAATTTAGAAGAAAAAAAAGATTGAATCGTCGCGACGGCACATCACAGTCCCCGTAGGCGTCGAAGTCTTTACAATGAAATTATTTTTGAACAGCTCTGATAGCGCCCACGCAACAATGGTTGCTTGTATACTGTCAAATGCTCATATTCTGCGGCCTAAAGCTCATGGCACGGTGCGAAAACGCGCGCTCAGAGAAAGCGAAACAGTGCGCGGACAAGCATGCAGACGCGCAGTCGGTCGCTGCGAATCTGCGCGATCGTGCATTGAGGCTTCGTTCTATTACGCTCCATTTAGTTATACAAACACTACAAGAACATATTTCACATAGTTTGCTCTCAGCGTTTATCTACCTTTCACGCAAGAAGCCCGTTCGGGAGACTCCATCGCGGCGACCGCGCGCAGTGGCGTTCACTGTACGTATTCGGTAAAGAGATAGCGTCTGTAAACGATTGTGCGCTTTCAGTTTGCCCAAGATTATTATTTAGACAGTAAAAAACTTCTCTCGTTTCGAAAGTACTTACAGAAATGTCCGGGAGAGCTCGCGCGTGGTGTTTTCAGTGAGCGCTGACAGCAAAACTTATGAGGAGCGCGCCTCGCGATCCCTCATACTACGCCAGCGAGGCGCTTCCGATAGATGGCGACTCCGTAACTCCTCGCCGCCAATAGCCAACACAGGTAAAACGAATTTACGCACAATACAAAGCATTCAGGCTCAAGCGCTCCGGATCTGTCTAGGCCTGCCTCAGAGTGCTTCAACAGTGCTACGATAGCAATCGCTAGAGACCACCTTGTCAAGAACCACATTGAAATTGAAGGGCTCAAGACCCATATAAGGCATCTAGCCAGGACTCCTCGTCACCACTTAGCCTCTCTACCAGCGGACAGACCACACACATCTTTCGGCCAAACGATAACCCCATATGATGAATCATTGCCAGCTTGTTTCACTCCGGCTGCGAGAGCTTCGATTCCTCCATGGTGCCTCGCTCAGCCAAAAATCAACCTCACAATACTTGGCATTTCGAAAAAAGCTCATCTATCATCACCAGCCCTTAAATAGCTCACGCTACTATATTTTTACGAGAACTACCGTGACTCTACGCATATTTACACTGATGGATCTGTCCTTCCAAACAGCTCCGCGGCGGCAATCGTCATGCCAGCGAAAGCTACAAAAATCGAATTTAAGACGACCCACGCGACAACATCGACGACAGCAGAGCTCGCAGCACTCTATACTGCCCTTCATCACATTGGTGATGAACCGCCACACAAGTGGACGGTATTCTGCGATTCGAAGGCGGCACTGCAGTCTCTACTGTCACCTTTATGACGCGGACCGCACGAGCAACTAATATTTCATATTACAGAGACGTTACATCATATAAGTGATGCAGGCCATGAAATAACCTTCCAGTGGCTTCCAAGTCACTGCGGGATTATCGGCAATGAACGGGCGGATCAAGCTGCTCGCTCAGCCCATACTGAGGAGCACCACGTCCCAATTCTACTTTATAAAACTGACGCAGCATGGAAGCTCCGCCTACTTGCTCGGCAGTGCACCGCGTCGCAATGGAATGAGCCACATTTAAGAAATACGCGACTGTACTCATTTGATCCCACATTAAGTCTTCGAGCGCCATCACCGCTTCGCCGTAGAAACGCCACGCTTTTATATCGACTGTGGTTGGGCGTTGCCTCTACCAAAGCCTATGCATTCCGCATAGGAATGACTGACACCGCAACCCGTGACCACTGCGGCCATGAAGAATCGAGTGATCATATTTTGTGCGCCTGCCCGCAGTAGAGTCCACAGAGTGAATGCCTTCGCTACGAACTTGACCAGCTGGACGACCAAACGCTATCGGAAAAAAGAATTTTACACCATCGAAAGGACCTACCGTCACAGAAGAAGGCCGTGCAAGCACTATTGCGATTTTTGCGATCTATCGGCCTATGTGAACGTCTTTAACTGGAACGCCTCTTGTGTGTGTGTGTGCCTCCGTGTGTGCGTGTTTTTTTAACGTTTTGCTCTCTGTCCTCTTTCTAACCCCTATCTCCCATCCCCAGTGTAGGGTAGAAAAGCGGAGACTGATATCTGGTTAACCTCCCTGCCTTTCCTCTCTCTCTCTCTCTCTCTCTCTCTCTCTCTCTCTCTCTCTCTCTCTCTCTATTTCGCTCTATATAAATGCTCATGCCAGGCTTTTTGTGCGTTCATCCAACGTTGTGCCATCAGGTAAGCAGCAGTAGCTCCCGTACGAAGCTCCACCGGACGGCATCAGCTGAAAAAAATAAATTACAAGCATGTGTCATTTTGGTATTTAGACCGTATAGGGATGCTGCGCGTAGAGGCGAAACGTGCGAAAAAGGTGAGTGGGCGGCAATACAAACCAAAGCAATTCGCTTTTACATACATAGTGTTGAAAATACCCGACTCCATTCCAAGACTTACTATAAATAAGGAAGAAAACGTCTGGGCCCGTGTTCGCAAAATGTTCTTACGCTGAAAGCGTTCGTGCCAGCCAATAGTGACGTAGGACATATTATTAGCGAAGGAGATTAGGCAATGCAAAAGAGCACTTAAGGACGAAAAGCTTTCTAAATTCGACCCCTGATTTCCAAGCATTTCCTCATATCCGGGCATTTCTTCCTGCACTTTAAGAGCACAAATCCATGGGCTACTGCACGTTTCCAAAACAACTTGGCCTCAGCCAACGCGATAGTACGCCACATACACAGAGGTGGCCACAACACAGGCTCTCAGCCAGACCCCCCATGCTAGACGCTCACAGAATTCCTTCTACTCGCACTCAAGAAAAATGCGTGGGTGCAAAGCCTGTTCTGGGCCTTTCAGAAGACAGAATTTTCAAGTTCTCGGTTTTCGAGCTCCTCGTCGTTATCTTTTGCGCGTTCTTCCGGCTCCAGCAACACACTGCATTGTTATCGCCCTTGGCAATCGCTCGTCGCGTCTTCGGCAAGCGTGAGTACCGAAAGGGGCGCCATGTTGCGGTGCCATAGAAAGCGTCACAAACTTGTTTCACTAAGATGGAGTACCCGCGGTCATTACTGTGACCACGGCCCGCCTGCCTTTTTGCTAACTGCGTCACAACGCCAGGCACGGCGAGCGTGTCTCAAAAGTATCCCCAAAAGTAAAAACATTAATTACAATAATTTTGTGGGTCAGAGAATTCGTCATGAACTTGTCCCAGTAAGACTCAGTACACCCGGCCGAAACTGCGACACACAGCCGAGCTGGTTTCCCTAACTGCGTCACAACGCCAGGCGCGGCGAGCGTGTCTCAAAAGTATCCCAAAAAGTAACGAAATTAATTACAATAATTTTTGGGTCAGAGAATGCGTCGCGAACTTATCCCAGCAAGATTTACACGCGAAACTAACTGCGGCACATGGCCGAGCTTCTTTTCGCCAGCTGCGTCAGAATGTCGGGCGTGGCCACTGCGCTTGAAAAGTACCCCCAAAAGTAACGAAATTAGTTACAATAATGTTCGGGTCAGAGAAAGCGCCAAAACTTATCCAGGTAAGAGTTAGTACACGCAGAACTGCAGCACACAGCTTTTCGCTAACTGCGTCACAAAGCCTGGTGCGGCAAGCGTGCCCAAACACTACCGAAATAAGTTATAATAATGTTGAGGCTCATAAAAAGTGTCGCAAACATCTCACAGTATGAGTCATTAACTCAAATTAACTACAACAGGACGGCCGAGCTGTTTTTCGCTAACTGCGTATGAAGTCTCGGTTCTGTGCTGTAAAAGCCAAAATTGCTTGAAATGCGTCGCAGACTGTCAAACTAAATTTCTGACCTTGTGGTAGTCCAATAGTGCAGTGGTGCCATGTCGAAGTGTAGAAGGAACGCAAGAATGCACAGGGAGCCCAACAAACGCGCTACATCCGAAAGAAACGGGTCGCTGAAGAGGCGAACTTCACATGCGCTGTTAAAGGGACACTAAAGGTTACTATTAAGTCAACGTGGACTGTTGAAATACCATCCCAGAATCCTCGAAACGCTTGTTTCGTGCCAAGGAGAGACTTATTTTAAGAGAAAATGCGTTCTGAAGCGTCCGCGTACCTCTAGCGCAGTTCAAATCGTCCGCCCTCCGATCGAGGAGTACTGACATCATGGTCTCATAGTGACGTTGCGCCGTCGGTGAGTAAAACGGCGTCCGCAGACGGCGCTACGGTTTTTCTGCGCAAAACGCAAACGCGCGGCCAGAAACAGAGCCAAGACAGAGCCGACAGCAGAGCGAAAGCGGGAGTATGGTGGCTAGCGGAAGTAGAACGCGCGACCATAAGCTGGTACTTCATTCTATGACGCAAACTTCGACGCTCGTCGGAATGGGCCCTGACAACGACAGATTGGCTCGCGATGCTGGGCTCAACTTCAGCGATTTGAGCACTGACGAGCGCGACCTGCTGCTGAGGGCTCGCGCTGCCGGCGTCGTTGCGTACTCGACGGCGGCCTCGACACCGGCTCTCCGGAGCGGGAAAGCAACGAGGGCTTCCCACGACATCACATGGACGTGGTATTCTCGCTGCTTGTTCCAAATGAAAGTTTCGCGAGCCAGCAGAACCCGCACAGCACGACGCGATAACGAAACTACTGAAACTCCAAAGCGTGCGCGGCGCAGAGTCGAGCGCGGAGTCGGGCGAAAACGAAACCTTTCGACCACCCATACTACTGAAGGGTAACGTCAAAACGTTATTTTTTCTTAGAATCGAATAGACGTAGACAAGTAGCATTTTCTTCCGTCTTATAATCGAATGAAAGGATATTTTTAATACGAGTAGTTGAGTATTAGTAACACAAATTATGAGGAGTGCTTTCGTCATCAGGCTAGTACCGGAATGTCGCTGGGGGGTCTCAAATAGTGTCATGCATTTACCTCGATTTCTCGGTTACTAAAGCTCTGTTCGCGATTATATTGACGCCTCAGACGTTCTAGAACATTGCTCTACCACTTTAACTTGACTTTCTGGTAACCTTTAGTGTCCCTTTAAGAACGGCCCAGCTGAGATGCAAGTGTTGCCAGCCAGTTGCAACGACGGTGGCGTCAACTTTCAAGGAACGCCACCGTTACGCTCTAGCCTCGTCGCCGTTGTGACTGAATGAGTTCGACGAAGCAGGCTTTGTGCCGCAACACGACACCGCTAACCGGGTCGGCCGCGAGCGAGGAAGTTGCCGCGGGAACGTCGTCGGGGACCCCGTCCCACGCGCCGACCAAGACGCAGGACAATGGCTACCCGGCCGCACCGCGAGGGTCAGCTCCGAGTTCTACGAAATTCGTGTGAAGTCGGTTCCGGACCGGACCGTGGACCTGTGTGTGTGTGAAGCTGGAACCGCATGGCGCGTTTTTTTTGCGAGCGAAAAACGCGAGTCGCGGCAAACGCCCGCGTTGCCGCCGACGCGCGAGCACCCGCACGAAAAAAGGGAGCGGGGCTTTCGCGTCGCGTTTTCTGGGTTGCCAGAGAACATAACTCCCAACGACATGAATTGTCTCTGTCACCGCATATATTATACGCCCTTAAACTTACAGAACACTACAATAAAAATAATTGCAGTGTAGCTAGACAGCGACATTTTTGTCCGAAGTGTATTTATCAGCTTAATTTCAAGCAGCAAGATTGTGTGCGAAGCTGCGACTATGTACGTTCCGCATGGCGAGAGGCCGCTGCTTGTTTACAACATCACATAGAATATAGAGTGCCGTTCGCTTACTGCCGAGCAGAAGAGGCGATTGCTACTATTAAGGGGGATGCTGAGGGCAGCTGCTATACCGTCTACGCTGAGGGTATCTGCTATAGCTAGCCAAGGCTGGTCACGTTTGATGTTGTTCTTGTAATTGCGGTCGCGTACGTCCCACAGGACACGACGCTTCTCCATTTCAGTTATTACGACCTCGTTGAAGGTTGCTTTGTCCATTTTAGGTGAACACGATGCGCGACCGAAATCACTATAGCACGTGCTTTCTTTGACGCACGCGCCAGTTCTGCCGAGAAAAAAAATTGCGCCAGGGAGCTTCCGTCGAGATGCGCAGTGAGCAGAGCCATCTGGGGACAAAACCAAAAACCAAAATGCTACGTGACCAAATGCCACGTGACTTGCCTGAACTCTGATTGGCGGACGCGCCGCGCGACGCGTTTAGCAGCAGCACGCGGCGGCGCGATTTCGTGACGGATCATGCTGGGCACGCGTCAAAACGAAGCGCGCGTCCCACCATCCGCTCGTCAATCGCTCCTTAAATCGCGCCATGCGGTTCCGCCTTTAGACTGACGTACTTTCTCTCGCAGTCATGCTAGACTGATGAACTGCACGTAGATACTGTAAATAAACCCATATTCCTCGTTCTCGATGAGAAGCAGTCCTTCCCTTCATCAACGTCCTCAGCGTGGATACGTTGGACGACGGCATGGGACAGCTACCTTCTAATTCATGCCGGACTCCAATCTTGACAACGGGTTATGAGCGATGGGATTGAGCCCCCAATCCTGACAGCGCCATCGGCCTCGCTGCTTCGGTGGCGTGTCTGGCACATGACGCATGCATCTGGCGCATCTGGCGTGCCGTTAGCTGGTTGCTAGGTAACGCAAGAAAAATAAGTCGCAAGGTATAAGTTCATTTATACGCAAAACTTTTTTTAGTTTTAGCGGGAAAGAATAAAAAGAAATGAAACGTTGTCTGTAAGTTGTTACGTTTCGCCTCCGACGTGCGGTATAGCCGGCGCGGATGCAACGGACGCCGGGGCTTCGTTCACAGCGGCGGACATTTTGGCCAGTTCAGCGCTGTCCCAACGCCTCCTGCTGAGCGCGTCCAGGCATGTTTCAATGCCACGTGTCTTCGGGTGTGTGTGTGTGTGTGTGCGTGTGCATGTTGGTGCTCACGCTTATCAAAGCGGGGCAGCCGGGGAGAGGAGCTCCCCAACTGTGAAGCAAGGAGGTCTGACCGGCGCCGGCCCGGCGGATACGTCACTTCTTGTCACAACGTGTCCGTGCGCCGCCGTCACGTGCACCTCTTGCGAGCCGTTCCTTCTTGCCCTCGACTCCGAGAGTATAAAAGCAGCTGCCCCCGGACGCCAAGAGAGAAGCTTCGATTTCTTCAGTTGAGTAACGTGGTCTCCCGTTTCTTCACTTCGGTCGACCTGACCGGCCGCTCTTTAGCGATGCTAGAATAAACAAGTTGTTCTGTTAGCAGTCGACTCATCCTTTGCAGGACCTTTGGATGCTTCCAGCTGTGCCCAAGGCCGCCAGGCCAACGCTACCCTTGTGGCTTGCGACCCATTTGCAACAAAGTACATTTCACATTCTTTTTTTCGATGCTTGCGTCAACGATCGTATGGGATTAACACTAGGTGGCACGTAGTTCTTGTTGCCACTTTTCGCCGAGTGGACAGACAGGCAGGCATAAACATAACATAAATAGATTATTGTGTAAAGGGAGTGAAGGATTGGGTGAAGTGCAGCGCACCAACTGTCTCTCAACAGAGTACACCTCAACCACGCTGCACAAGGGGATGAGAATTAGAAAGAGGAGAGAAAAAAAAGAAAGAAACACGCAAGCAAGCAAACAAACTCCACATTTGCAATGGTTACTGAGATAAGAGTATAGGACGTCGTCGAGGTTGGAGATAAATAAAAATGCGACTGATTAGTTGCAAAACTTGTGAATGGGAAAAGAAAGACTGACGTACCACAGGCACGTCACAGAGCGAGAACAATACAACAGAACCTCGAAGACGGGAAGCATTAAAGGGGGAACGTTTGGCTGACCATACTTGCGAACGTTGTTCCGTGCATTGAGCTTCCGATGACATAACTGCCATAACTCCCTGAGACTGCTAATAATCAGAGCAAGATGTCGCCTGCCTCGTTCTGTAGCACTAACTAAAATAAAAGAACACTTGCCTCGTGGCGACAGCCAGCGTATAAGTAAACTACATAGGCGCCATGATGTCCTGAAGGCCCAGTATGGGAGACAATATGAAATCACTGGACCCCTTCACGAATGCTGGCCTCGTATGCTGGCAGAAGAAAGGCTAGCAAAGGTTGCAGCTGAAAGTTCGGTACACATTTTAGGAGAGTACCTTCCATTTGGTCAAATGGGTTTTTTTCCCTCTGCCATTATTATGCCCGGTTTCCTACTAGTGTCATCTATCGCCAGTTAATATCGGCATGAATATACTTTATTTTCCATTTTCTGCAAGCGTATCGCACTTGTTCTTTGTTCTTGTTCTTTGTTCGTGTGCTGGCAACGACATGCAGTTATCTTCGTCTGTTAAAGCGCCTGCCAGAAATCTTTCATCTGAACAAAGTTGATTACTTTATCATTCTTATGCGTTACCCGCCGCGGTAGCCCAGTGGCTATGGCCTTGCGCTGCCCAGCTCGAAGGTTCGGCCCCGCTGCAGCAGCCGCATTTAATTGGAGGCAATAGGCAAAAACGCTCGTGTACTTAGATTTATTGGTGCCCGTTAAAAAAACCAAGGTGATCAAAACTAATGCGGCGTCCTCAACTTTGCGTACGGCGTGTCTCATAATCAGACATGGTTTTGGCTTGTAAAACCCTTGAACGTGATTCTTATATACGTTTCATCGCACAGCGACCATGGGAGGACGCAACATTTCGGGCGTGGTCCTTCGCACTCATATTCTGGAGTTTTAGAAGTCATAACCACACATCATATACTGAGATAAACCGTAGTAGGGGATTCCGGATCAATTTTGACCACCTAATGTTTAACGCTCGCATGTCTACGTACACAAGCGCTTTGCATTTCACCGCCATCGAAATGCGGCTACCAGGGCCGGGATCGAACCAGCAACGCCGAGCTCAGCAGTGCAATGCCATAGTCACTAAGTTACCGCGGCGGGTAGCTTAGTGACTTTTTAATTATATTAACATTCTTTGGGAACTTGCCCTAGTTTGCGGTATGTCTCTATGTATCTATGTCTGCGCCTAACGTCTTTCCCGTGAACTTGGGTCACTGGCAGTCCATGCTCAAATAGGTAGAGCACCGGGCTGCTGCGCTGGGGTAACCGGATTTTAAAATCAACCATCGGACCAGTTTTTGTCACTGGGTACGTTACTCTAGTATGTGTTGCTCTTCATTGAATCTTTCTGACGTCACCTTGAGTAACTGGGTACGTGACACTGAACCGCTCTTCAATGAACTACTTTCACGCCAGCTTGGGTCACATGGGTATGTAACTCTGGGTATGTGGTGCTCTTCCATGAACCTCTTTCACGTACACTTGGGACTGGGGATGTGCCACTGTAAATTTGTTGCTTTTCAAGCACCCTCTTTCCCGCGAACTTGGGCCAGAGGGCACTACCCACTGGGCATGCGCCGTTTCTCAATAAACAGCTTTGATGCCCACTTGGGGTCCCTAGGTGTATGTGTCATTGAAAGATGCCAATAGAATTAGTCGCCAATCATCTCTGAAGGATGGATGTACTGTCATTACTTTACAAAGCGCTTCAGCTTAGCCTTGCATGCAGCATATATCCTTGCAGCATAATTTGAGCATGCAATCGGCGGTGTACGTAGAGCGCCCGCAACTGGCATCTGGCTGGAGTGTTATGGGTAAGATTTCTGCGGTACCGCTGAGCAAAGGCGATCTAGTGTTTCAAGTAGCCAATGCTACCTCAAGTTGCTGAACCCTTGAATTCAAGAGATGAGATAAAACAGTGTTCAGCATGCCTGCGCACGACCATGCAACTGCTTCGGACGTCGTACCACTTGCACGGGACTTGGCCATGAACCATACAACGTCCATACAGTTACTAGAAGACAGGAACGACTCAGAAAAAAATATAAAACAATAAAACTGCTGGGTATATGTTTAGATGACCTTTTTAAAAACGTGATACTAACGGCGATAGTGAAGCGGGCAAATACTGAAGGTATTACCTACTCTCAAATGACAAGTTTTTGAAGTACAGATGGACGATGCCGTGCAACAGAGCTCGAGGTTGTGTGTTTTATCCCGGCCTTGGCGGCGGCACTCCGGTGTGGGTGGAAGCCAAAACGTTCGTGTGCCGTGCATTGAGTGGACGTTAAACGACCTTGGTAGTCAAAATTAATCTCGAGCTCCACACTACGACGTGCCTCATTATCAGATCGTGGTTTTGGCACGTAAAACTCCGGAACTTAATTTTTACAACGCAACAGATATGAAAAGCTTCGGCACTAGAAATATTTACAGAAAGAAAAAGAAGAGAAGAAGAGGGAAATGAAAAAGAACGGCACGTTGCAATCGATCCACTGGCCAACATAATGCCGCTGAGCGCGCCTCACAGATACTGGTTTTGGCACATAAAACCGCAAGATTTAATTAATGTCTCTAGAACTTATTCTGCTGTATTCTATTAATATTGCTCTATTGTCACGTTCGCATCGATTATTGCATCGTCACCCAGGAGATGTGAGCCACGATAATGAAACAAAAGTAAGCGCTCTGCATCTCGCTTTAACACCACGGCGGAAAGCCGCCCGCATTGTCTTTCCATTAGCGTGCAGACACCGTGTCTTACGTGTTCTGCACCCCGCGGCACAGATTTACGGCTCGGACGCAGTCGAGCTAAGGCTGCAGCTCAAGTATAACACTTATTCGCGCCGATCAGTTTCGAGACCAGAAGTGCGAGGCAGGGGGGCGCGGGGGGAGAGGAAGCTTCGGTAGGGCTTTGACAATTTGCAGGTAGCCTGAAACTTTCACAAGAAATGTTGTGGAAACACAATAACTCACAAGCCTACATTCTCGTAGGGTGTATATGTGTGTTCGCATATTCTCTCTGTCTTACTCTAGTCCTTAATTTTAGAGTGCGTTTTCCGTTCAAGGGATAGCTTAACCAAGCAGGTACGGTCAGTTGCAATGCACGTGCATCACATTATGTTATTTTTCTTTTTCATGTTAGATTTTGAACTTCCTATTTGCAACTTTTCTGTGATTTTCTCTCTCAATGACCACGCTCGTTTTCTCTTCAGCCTCCGGCGTCGGCGTTTGTTATTTGTTACTGTGCAAAAATTAATTCGAGTGCTGCATGTGCAACTCTTATTCAATTCGAACTTTATATATATATATATTGTGAAGTGTACAAGGTAATTGTTAACGCTCGAGGTCAATTGCTGTAAACGTCTCGAGTTCCAGTGCGGAGTTCGGTGCGCCCTATGTCGTAGAGTTTTGGAAAGGGCTTCTCACTTAAACAGGCACGTTATTGTACCAGGTGCTCAAGGGCTGCGGTGCTGCTTCATGTCGCTCAATGCGAGTTACCTTTATCCTATCGCCTGACATTTCACCATTGCGGAAAGGCCGCAGACAGGCGTTGTCACACTTACCGATTGGGAAAAATAAAACCGGCCTCGCCTTGAACAGGGGAAAAAAAAAGAGAGAACGGAAGCAGACAAACAAAAACGAGATGCCATGGACTTGCGAAGAGACGCCTCTGCGCAGTTCTCATTCCTGCGCCGCTTGAGGGCCAGCGAGCACGCGGCTCCACTTTCTCCGAGCGCTGCTGCCCACTTAAAAAATTGGAGGTCGCGGCGGAAGCAGGGACAAGCGGAGAGAACGAGAAGAGCGCGGCCAACATCAGCTCCCCGCCAAACAACGCCAACCGCGAGCGCACCCGCGGAGAAGGGCAGGGCACGCCCGTCATTAGGTCCGTTAATCGGCCGTCCGGCGCGCGCTTTGCCGAATTACAAGCGATCGGAGGCCGAGAGGTGAAGAGAGCGAAAAAAAAAAAAGGAAAAAGAAGAGAGAGAAGTATTTGATGAGAAAGAGGGCGAGAACGACACAAGGAGAAACCGGCGTCTGCGATCAAAATAAGAGCCCCGGAAACAAATGAGTTGACTCCAGTGAAATTTAAGCCAAGGTCGCGGCGCGATCACCCCTGCCAAAGCAACGAAGGAGCGGCGGCGGCCGCGCACGTGCCGTGACACTTCGACGCGGGCAGCGCTGCGGCAAATTGACCTCCATGAACGGAGCGCCCAGAATGAGCTCCGACGCGACGCGCAACGGATAAGCTTGGGCCATGTGAGGACTCTAATCGCCCTCGCCGGCGCGAGGTGTCAAATGTGTCGTGCAAATAAAATAAAGCCTACGAGCGGAAACCGAGAGAGGAAGTGGAGCGCAGCACCGGAGGTCACTAAGCACCCGGCAGCGTAGGAGGTGTGCATACGCGGCTTCGCGTGACCACCACCGGCACCGGGTGAAAGCGTGCCCCGCGTGCTAGGGACATGTCGTACCGGCTCCCATGGGCGACCCTGTGACCGGGCTTGGTGGAAAGGCGACTGGGCGCTTAAGCTGTTCACGGAAGCGCCGCATGCTTCTGCGGATCACGCGGCGGGCTCCCATTCTCGGCAGCTGTGCCTCCTCCTCTCCTTGTCGCCGTAAACGTGAGCTGAAGAGAAAAGAAAGCTCACATACGGCGCGTTGCACAAGGTATTCATTCGCGCTAGTCGGTCTGTCAAAGTGCGAACTTCAATGGCGCTAAAGAGATGGGGACAGACATATAAACGACAATACACGGCGACGCTGCATGTCGCTACACGTCGTTGCACGTTGTTCAGAAATATGAAAGCAGCTGACAAAACGAGGCATGTGCGAGATACCGACTCATCACCCGAACTTTCATTCGCCAGTTAGCCTTGTCTTAGGCCATCCTGTCCATGTTGCTTGCATTAATTAATTAATTAATTACGCTATTTATTTATTTATTTATTTATTTATTTATTTACTTATTTATTTATTTATTTATTTATTTATTGCTATTATTTGTACTTAACATACCTTAACAATCTTCCAGGAAATCGTATAAAAAGAAAGGCGTATTCACGGAAGTGCCAAGTTTCACTGATATCTGAGTTTATGTAACCAGACTGGTTAATTACGCTCCTGCGTCATGCTTCACAAAGATGCGACTTCAACGGAGGCATTCAAGAAACGCTAGCTATTGTATGCCCTGTTCCGGGTCCTTTTGGACTGCTGCCAACGGTGGGTAATCGCTCCGCGCGGTAACCTTGGCCAGTGGCCGCTGCGGATGCCCGCCACGGGCAGATCCCTCGCGCTTACCAACACCGCGTAAGAAGGTGGGCGGCGCGGTGCAAAGTGAAAGCGACTGCATCAACGGTCTCGCTGCAGCGATTGTGGACTCAAAAAAACCCCGAACCACCGGCTTTGTTTCACTCACATACGTGCGTAGGCGACTCGAACTTATTATTGTGGACATGTATTTCCAGCACTCTTTCACCAAAACGCGCCTATAGCCACGATGTACGGAGTGTTTCAGAAAAGGGCGTTCGAAATTTCGTTACTCCTTTAACCCCCTAACTCAACACGCAGTACTCTTACCAATTCGTAACATTATCGCCAAGGACGAACAGTACTCGTCCGCGCCGCAGTTTGCTTTGCGTTGTTCGCCGTGAACGAGTCACGCGGTTGTGTTATACCAACGGGTAGTACTGAGTTCGGGCACTATAGAGCGTATTATTTCATAATCTACATTTCTTTTCTAGGCATGCATTGAAAGGATATTGTTACAGGCTATTCCGGCATGCTGAAGAATCAAATAAATATCTTAAAACTGGATTCGATTACATTTCATCCCAATATATAAAAGTACCATTCACCGAAATAAATTTTAAATTTATTTAAATAGCCAGTTGCAAGATTATCCTGCTCATGTGGAAGCTAGTAACGTAATAGCTACAGATGCATCAATGTGTGAGGAGAGATATGGGAAAGCATGTTCTTAACTTCATTTGGCTGGTCATTTTCTCTAAAGTTTCCACATTTCATTCCCATTTTTGAAGCTGAGCTTTTGGCGATGGATCTCATGCTGCGCAAGCTCCCTTTGCATGCATTCATTGCTATTACTATCACATATTCTCTTTCAGTTTGTTTTGGCACATAAAAGCCGAGGATATAATAAATTTCCTTTTTCAGCTTGGTCCTCTCTTACCACATCATCCCTTTCATCACTCTTAAAAGTGTTCCTACCTTAGTTCTCTCGCGGTTAACTCTTATTACATTCTTATGAACGCCGGGTCACAGTGGATTACATTTAGATGGAATGGTCAAATTTCCTGCATTTCCTTCTTGTCTCTCTCTCTTTCAAACGAAATGGCCGATTTATTTATTTATTTATTTATTTATTTATTTATTTATTTATTTATTATTATACCCTCAGGGTGCAATGCGCATTACATAGGGGTGAGCACATTAAAACAATCAATGCACCCAAGCTTATAAGGACAAGAATAAGATAAACAGGCAGAAACAACAGCAAATAAAAAAGCAAGAAAAACCAGCAAAATTCGAGTCATTTCAAAAGATGATCGATTATAGCGGTCTTCAAGGACGATCTATCGGCTATGGGGGCGATAGAAGTAGGTGGCTGGTTCGACTGAGAATAGGTTCTTGGCATAAAAAAATGCGGGAACATGTCAGTGCCACAAGGAAAAACAGCTACCTTGCTGCTGCGATCGATACGGGGTGATACGTACCCTGGCTGCGAAGTGAGTTGCTGATTTAATGAATGGTGATGGAACACTCTGCGGAATAAACAAAGGCGCGAGATGATGCGTCCAGTTTGAAAAAAAGGTTAGAAGGTTAGGTGACGATTTCATCTGCAAGTCACTGGCGGTACGGGAATAGTTCGGGTAGTGTAAAAGGGGCCGATCAATTCTGAAGGGATTCTTTGGATTGAATGGATGCGGTGAGGCAGATCCCAAACTGCACGTGCGTATTCGAGTTTCGAATGAACAAATGTTTGATAAAGTATTAATTTTAGGCACTGTGAAGCTTGGAAAAGAATGCGCTGGAAATAACCAAGAGTGCGATTGGCATCACGTATGATGCATTCAATGTGAATGTGCCATGACAAGCCATCAGATATGTAAACACCGAGATATTTGTATGCAGCCACGTGCTCCAGTCTAATGTGATTATTTCTCTAGTCTGAAGATACTGAGGTATTAATGCTTCGCGAAATGGGCGTGTACTTTGCATTTACTGATGTTAAGGAGCATTAACCATTTACTGCACCATTTGGAAAATTCGTTTAAATCAGGTTGAAGGACAAATGTATCATTAGGGTTATTTATTTCATGATAGATAATGTCAACTACTCACAGGGGACCCTGATCATGAGAAGAAAATTTACAGAAAAATAAAGATTGGTTCGAGTGCATGCGGCAGACATTGCCAGATCCTGACTAGAAGCTTATTACTATCATTGAAAAGAAAGGTGTACATGCATTCTACCCGGGCTAAAGTATGGGGCAGAAACTTGGAGGTTGACAAAGAAAATCGAGAACCACTTAAGGACCTCGCAAAGAACAATAGAACGAAGAATGTTAGGCGTAACGTTGAGAGACAGGAAGAGAGCGGTGTGGATCAGGGAGCAAATGGGGATAGCCGGTAATCTAATTGACATTAAGAGAAAAAATGGACCTGGGCAGACCATGTAATGCGTAGGTTAGATAACTGCTGGGCCATTCGAGTTACAGAATGGGTGCCAAAAGAGGGGAAGCGCAGTCGAGGACGGCAAAAAACTAGGTGGGGTGATATGAAATTAGCCTCTGTGACTGCTGGTATCTCTACTGAATCAAATGCCTTTCCGTAATCTATCAAAATCATATAGGGAGGCTGATTGTACTCTGCAGATTTCTCGATTACTAGATTAATGACATAGATGTGATCCATTGTAGAGTATCCCTTCCTGAAGCCAGCCTGTTCCCTTGGTTGACTAAAGTCCAGTGTTGCCCTTATTCTATTGGAAATGATCTTGGTGAATATATTATATAATGCTGGGAGTAAGCTAATGAGCCTATGATTTTTCAATTCTTTAACATCTCCCTTTTTGCGGATTAGTATAATGTTTGCATTCTTCCAGCTCTCTGCGGCACTCGAAGTCCATAGGCAGTTCGTGTGAAGGGCCACAAGTTTTTCAAGCTTTATGTCTTCACCATCTTTGATTAAATAGACCATTATTCCATCTTCTCCTGCCGCTTTTCCCCGTTTCATGTCTTGCAAGGTCCTTCTAAATTCATCGCTAGCTATAGAAGGAGTCTCTGCAACCTGTTCATTACTTAATGGAGGTATCGTGGTTCCTCTGGGCACTGTACAGGTCTGTATAGTATTCTTCGGCTGCTTTTACTATACCTTCGAGATTGCTGATGATATTACCCTGCTTATCTTTCAGTGCATACATCTTCGTTTGTCATATGCCAAGTTCCCTTCCCACTGATTTCATGCTGCGTCCATTTTTTACGGCTTCCTCAGTCTTTCTCACGTTATAATTTCGAATATACCTTATTTTCTCCTTGTTGATCGGTTTTGACAGTTCCGTGAATTCTATCTTATCTCTTGAGTTGGACGCTTTCATTTTTTGTCGTTTCTTTAATAGGTCCTTTGTTACTTGGGAGAGCTTGCCTATTGGTTGCATTGGTGCCTCACCTTACCTTACTACTATTTTATAATAATTATGGTTCCCCCACATCCAGGGGCGTAGCCAGGGGGAGGGGGGGGCTTATGGGGCTTCAGCCCCCCCCCCCTTACCCGAAATTTTTTCATGCTGTGATGCACCACCGACCAAAACAACCCACTGTGCCGGAAATCATTCTGGATTTTCTCTAGAATGTACTTTTCGCACCCGAAAAAACATCTCGGCGCGAAGATTGGGAACTCAGGCTGGGTTTCGCGGTGACGCCCATGCGCCTGGAGTCACATAACGCAAAGATCCCCATCCGAGCACAAAGTTTCAAGGGCGCTTTCATGGCGAGTGGGCCCGCCGCGGCATCTCGCAGAGGCCGCAGAATCGACGGAGCGCATGGATTTCAATTAAGAAACTTTAGAAGTATAAAGATCGCATAATGTTTGATGCGAAAGGTGCACTGACATTTCCAAAGTTGTGCTTTACATTTTCATTTCCGGATCTTTGTGGGTCTATTGTTCTTATTAACATTTGATTCCAAAGCTCCATTTGGTTTTCTAAAGTCGTACATCGGACCATACAACGAAACAAGCCAAATCAATACACTGTCAGACAAGTTGACAAAGCGCGCAGCGAGGTCCGATGAGACGGAGCGTTGTGATGGTTCATATTTGCCATCATGTCACAGAAAACACTATCATCTTTTTCATCTGCGCCAAAGCATCCATGCATGTCAAGACACTAAAGCCAGCAAAGGTAACTGCGTTCTTATTTATTTTTTCTACTTTGAATTTTATTCCCGAGGACACATTGAGCCTCTCCAATTTTTTGTTCTCTCTACCCGCGGACTACCAGAGCCAGCCAGAGGTCATGCGTTTTTCATGGGTTGCCGTGACAACCGCGCGGCGCACTGCGGTGCGCGTTCGTTTTTCTCCGGCCGAGCGGATTTTGGCCTCGGAGAGCTTTGGACGCTTCATGGCTAGCAGACGAGGAAAAGAAGCAATGGTCGCTTGCCGTCACCATTGTGGGGACTCGACAGATAGATTGCAACGCGTTCGCTTGAGGCCATCACCATCCTTTCGATGTTATCGCAACGTCTGCCGAAAGTCTTAACTCGCCGGTGTAGGATAACGAGCAGCATGCATATTGTTCTCTGTGGACTAAGCGTGCCACGTTTTCATGGATATTCTTTAGGTAGCTACATTAGGTGCCCCAAGTAGGCATTCGATTGTGCCAAGATGCTTTCCCTTTCGTTTCTTCATTTCGGTTCCCCCCCTCCCCCACCCTGCACACACACACAAAAAGATGTTGTTGCCGCGCAGCGAATTGTCGCATGCTGAAAGTTGGATTTTGTTACTACTTTTGGGAAAAGTAATCGGTCACGGGACTCTTCACTTGCCGGATACTCTTACTATATTATTGCGATAGCAATTAGGTGGACAGTCAAGGCGCATTCCTGTCGTCGCTGTCATGTTCCGTATGAAGTCCAAGGGTGATAACATCGTCAGCGCGCGCCGCATGCTGTATGTGCGAGTGAAAGCGTAGCGGGAGGGGGGGGAAGAGATGGGGGCTGAAGGGGGCAGCCGAGATGGTGGGCCAGTCTTGTGTGCGCAACGGAGAAAAGCGGGAAGGAAGCGCGCCGCCTTCCGTCGCGCGCGATGCTTCGAGGGAGTGGAGGGAGGGGGGGTGCGGGCCTTAGGATTCTGTGATCTGTGAATCTGTGGTTGCGCAACATGTTTATTTGCCTTGTTTGACGCATTATCCAAGGTGTTTTAGCTAACTTTAGTCAGAGTTTAAAAATATGCCGATGCACTCTAACACGACGCGACCAAATGCATGTTGCTCCCTTTTGTATGCATTGTGCGGCTATTTTTGTATTTTGTTGAATTATATAATTAGTCAAGATTATTTAACTAACATCTGAAGCAACGAAACTAGGAAAAAAATTCCAATTAGAAAGTTTCAGAGCGCTTTGCAAAGCGTGCGAATAAACAGTTTCTGTCTTTCTATCTACTAAGTATTAGTGTTTTTCAGCTCACTGCGGATTCCCGCGAAATACAAAAAACACAACGTGACATGCCCGCTTGCGTGTCGTGATTGCACTGCTCCCAAGCTTACCGCGCACAAACAGCCATAGGTGCACTAGCTGCCTCTTTAAAAACCGACAGAGCAGCGACGCAAGCGTTGGCTGTTCGATTTAAGCTTGCAACCGTTATCTCCTGTGCTGTGTAAAGCGACTGATGTACGTGGTTGTAGTGGTAGGTGGCAATACCAGACAGCGATAAACAGACTATCGTGCATCGGCCGCTAAAGCGCGAGCAATTTCGTGATGCCTTTTTCCAACGAGGAAAAAGCAAACATGATCCTTGCCCTAGTAGCTGCATGCAAGCAGACAGAGACGGCAGGCTGCAAGAATATTTCGAAGCTGGCACCCGGGTACGCGACTGAGCCCGATGACAATATTCAATGCCTACGAGTCGCTGAAGCAAACCGGCAGCTTCACAAGAAAAAGGCAGGGAGCTTGAGTCATAAATAATGAGGTTCGCTCCAACGTTTTGTCTTTCATGGCAGCTAGCACACGCTAGCACACGCAGCGCGAGCGCACAGCTCGGTGTGTCCAAGTGAACTGCCTGGATGATCTTGAAAACAGCTGGACTGCACCCTTATCACCTGCAGTTGCATCAATGCCTGGAGTCAAGGGATCTTCAAAAGAGACTCGACTTTAAGAATTGGATTTTGATTCAGGAGGAGCAGGATTCTGACTTTCTCAGCAAGGTATCCGGACTGACGAGATGAACTTTTCCTGAAATCGCCAAGTAAATATCCACAATGCCCACTATATAAGTGAGCAAGATCGCCACAGGCTAGGAAGATCCCTCCACCAATATCAGTGGTCTTTTAACATTTGGTGCGGAATATATGACAGCACAGTCACTGGCCCAGTGTTTTTAACAACACTCTGACCGGCAAGAGGTATGTATGTCAGTTCCTCAAAGGGCAGGTTGAAGACTTCTGCTGCAACATGCCACTAGCCCAGCTTGACGCAATGTGGTGTCAGCATGACGGGGCCCCAGCCACAGCTGCAGTCAAGCACGAGCAAGCCTTGATGTTACCTTCCCAGGGCAATGGATAGGGAGAAACGGGCCTGTGCTGTGGCCGGCAATGTCATCCGACCTCAACCCTCTTGACTTTTTCTTCTGGGGCTATATTGAGGATCACGTATACACGACGGAAACGACGACTCCAGAAGCCTCACAGGAGAAGATAATTGAAGGGTGCCACAGCATTTCACCGACGGTGCTCAAGGCAGCGACAGCAAGCGTTCTCAGAAGGTCCCAGTGTTGTATCGCTGCAGAAGGTGACCTCTTCAAGCGCTTGCTGGGAAAGCGCATGAAAAATAAACGTAAATTCAGTGAAAGACTGCGCCTGGTCATTAATGATACTCCTATTCCACCATTTTCGACCTTCTGAAAACGGAGTTTTCTTTTATTTAGGTATGGTCAATTTGCTTACAGCTGACCCGCCGTGGTTGCTCAGTGGCTATGGTGTTAAGCTGCTGAGCACGAGGTCGCGGGATCGAATCCCGGCCACGGCGGCCGCATCTCGATGGGGGTGAAGTGCGAAAACACCCGTGTACTTAGATTTAGGTGCACGTTAAAGATCCCCAGGTGGTAGAAATTTCCGGAGTCCTCCACTACGGCGTGCCTCATAATCAGAAAGTGGTTTTGTATGTATAAACAGAAAAAGTTTATTCGGACGCTTTGCAAACCGCTCTGCAATTTTCTAAATGGAATTCTTTTCCTAACTTCAGAAGTTGGTTTATTAATCTTGACTAAAAATCTAATTAGCCAAAATAAAAAAATATAGCGTAACACACTACGTACAAAAGTGAGCAACATGCACTTCGTCGCGTCGTCTTAGAGTGTATCGGCATATCTTTAAACTCTGGCTAAAATTAGCTGAAACACCCTGCATAAAGTGACTTTTGCTTAGATACGTAGATTTATTGGTTACTTATACGTATTTTTAAATATCTTGTTGTGAGTTTTCTGGATACATGCAAGAACTTTGTTTCCAGAGACACTTTTTTTTTGCTTTTTAGCATTCTTTACCTTGGCATTTGTGTATTCCATTGTACTTTGAATTTCTAATGTATATTTTGCAGAACTGCTGCTTTTTAAGTATGATCTCTGTTGCCACTACGATTTCGGTGCAATTAGAATACGTAACCGGCAACAGCTGCTCCTGCGCAGTACATTGGAATGAAGGACAGCGTCACTGATATTTTTCCCTGGCCGTTGCATATGTACAAAAATGTAAACAAGGCTTTCGAATGACAAAGTATCATTAACATATTTGTCCTCAACTTGTTCATTTCACGGCCTTTACATGTATGATATCAGTGGCATGCACTGCTTTGCTGGTTTCGCACTGATATAGTTCTAAAGTTCGTGTGATATTTTTTTCTTAATAAATAGGCAAACAACATGGAAGCATTGATATCAGTTATTTTTGGCTCAATTTTTAGGACATAAGAATATATTCTTGTATGATAAAATACACATTTTACTTGTCTTGACAGTGCGTAGCGTTCAAGAATTTTTCTCAGCGTCTTTGGCAATTGCAATGCAGTTATTATTCATGTATTTGATCCCTCGACAGATTCTGTGAGGAGGCCAAGCTTCAACGTTAAACGTGAACCCCCACCCCCTAACGAAATTTCTGGCTACGCCACTGCCCACATCTGAGCACCAGCACGGATGCAATGGGCTTCAATGTGCTATGCGTGCAATGACTCAGTGGAAATTCCCTTTGTCACTTGCTTGCGTTGTTGATCGCTTTGCTTACTGTCATTTTCATGAATGACTCAGAAAGTGGTTTTCACCACGAAACACATTAATTTCTACAGGGGATAAATCGAAAAGCTCCATTATTGTTATTTTTTGTTATCTGTGTAGTTATCATTTTTGCCGCAGTTTCTTGCCACTAATTCTCATTACTTCATGCCGTTGGTTAACTTCTAAGTGTCCATATTCCATTTCCCGCATTGTGTAAAATTGGACTGTTGTGCCATTGTTTCCACTCCCTTCACTTACCAGCTTGATCTTAAAGCAGACCAAAATATGTCTACCTCAAATAAGTAAATGAATGAATGAATGAATGAATGAATGAATGAATGAATGAATGAATGAATGAATGAATGAATGAATGAATGGCGTGAGTACTCGTTGCTACTAATGAGACAAAGCGCCTGAAGTACTTCTCACACAAGTTAAGCAACGATGTAAAATAGAAATCAGGATTTAAAATACTTAATTTCGGGACATTTATGGGGAAGTAAATGTATGCCGCCGTCGTTAGAGGATGGGCGGGCTCTTATTTAATGGTTAAGCAAGCAGGTGAGCTTCTGCGACAGATTTCCTAGAGCAGGTTAGTTTAGACGCCGACACTTTTATGAACGGTAAATACCTGTTTGTTTCTGAGAACGCGGCCGCCGATGTGCTCACCTATCTGTGTTAATTAGTACGTCTGATGCATGTAGTCGGCGTCTGACGTAATTCGTGTCAAGTGCTATGACGCATACACGGCCAACTCTATGCATCCTTTCACCACTCAGAAGGCACATTTCCACGAAGCAAATCGAGAAGGAAAGGATAAAAGGAAGATAAAACAGAAGGAAGATAAAAAAAAGAAATAACGTGTAGCCTGTGGCTTCAGTAAACAACACCGAGAACGGTGTACAGAGATTACCAGTCGTGGGCTTATAAGGGCAATCAAAAGCGATCGCAATATGAAGAAGGAGCGCCATGATTTTACTCGACACATTAAATCCCGACGCTAACGTAAATGCTTTGAAGGTAAGTTGGGGTATCGCAGTAAAACACACGACGCTTTGATTACCGGCCACGAATGGCCAATAAAGAAAAAAGGTAGAGATTGGAATCCTATTTACAGAAGCATTCAGTACCGGAAAGTGGAAACAACCCGATGTCAATAAAACGCAATGAAAAAACAATGGTATTATTCACGTTTCACAACTCATTCTAGCTTTTGAAGTGAAGAATGCTAACACAATAGTTAGCGCAGTGAAGTACACCGAACGTTGGCGCCTTTCTGTCTTTCTTCGCCTGTCTCCTCTGCGCTGCACGCTTCAAGCCGCGTCGAGCGACACTGTGCTCAAGAAAAGCGTCTTTCTGCTCGCGCTGTCACATCCCTGGCACTCTTAAAAATTGCCAAGCAACAGAGCTCTTTACATTCACGCGATGGCACAACAGCAAGGGTGTGTAGTTTTGTCTCCAGAATTGTCGTATCGGGGAGCATCGAGCGTTCGCGGAAATTGCTGCACTTTGAGCTTTGCTGAAACCCTTTTTTTACCGCGCTCGCAAGAATAAATTTTTTTCTTGTATTCCGAAATCGACACCCGAAGCCTCTTCAAAGCTTTGCCATGCAGTAAATGAAGCGTAGGTTTTCCTTGTTTTCAGGGAAATGCATTGGCCTAATAGGTCTGCGACGTAGCTGCGTCGACCATGGATTCACTGGGTTTCAGAAAGCTTCTATGGCTTCTGTTATTTCGTTCAAAGTGTAGGTTTTGTATAAACTGGGTCGGGATGACGCGATTTTCAGGACCTGCGAGCAGAGTGGCCAAAATAACGTTTGCCACAGTCAAAATCATCTGATGGAGTTTACTTATTGCTGTACGCGTGGGACGTGCATTGCTCGCATTTTAGCCGATTTGGCAAGAAAAGCGTGTTTTTAATCGGCGTACATTTCTCTGTGACTGACTATTCATTTGATTTATCCGCCTACAATAAGTAAACCTAAGAAACGCGATAAAATTGCTTGCCGTTTGTGATGATTTCGCCTGCATAGTACACATGGCGGCCACGTTAGGACAAATAGAAGACGCGAATATGAAGCGTGTTGTAATATTCCGTTGACGAGCAGTCCTTCACATCAATAAATCAGATTCGCGGAAATTCGCAAGGCGGAGGGGATTTCATGAAAAAGAAAAATTCATACATTCGCACGTAGCATGGTAAGAAAACCCACACGGGTTTTCTTGCCATGTTTTCTTACTTACCAAAGGCATAGAGGTTGAAGAAAAAAAGATAGTCGTGGTAACTGGGAACAGGACAAAGTTTTCTTTAACTGCGAAGTTTTCTGTCTGAAAGACCCGTATGAGTTTTCTGTGTGGCTTCGCGGCTTCTTGCGGGTGGGTAAGATTTTTTTTTCCTCTCAGTCATTTGCATCGAGATGGCATTCGCAAATAATGTCATTGTTTCGCTGCTACCCTGTCATTACTTCAGTCCACACACTATACGGTCATGCTCAAGTTATTGAAGGAAAAGAACCGACAACTGGGCAAGTTGGCATACAATCGTGTTCAGTGCGAAAAGTGCCACCAAACGAAGTGTTTGTCTGCCGCTTTCAACTTCTCTTGCGTGTTGACGCTTTCTTCCGTGGATGATCATTAGATCAGACGGACATATGCGATAAAATAGTTCGGAAAGAACGTTCCGAACATGCGTTGGGAACCTAATAGGTCTGTTGTAATGAGTCGCGTTTGTTTTTTGTATTAGTTGCCTGGGACTCTTCACTGAAGAGCCCCAGGAGTCTAATGCGCGAAGAACAAAAGCGACAAACCTTAAAAATTGAAATCATTAGGTTTTCATTCGGCTGGCCTTTTTCGTTACCGCCCGCCCCGTCCTCCTTTTTTTTTTTCTCAGTACAAGCTGCTGTGCATTTCGCGTCCCTCCGAATCTCCATTGTGTGTTGCCGTGTCAACCATTCTGGACATTGATTAATTGCGTCACATTGTGAAATTCCCGTATCTTTTTGTTTTCAGCCAATCGCAGAGGGTGCATCCATCCTGTGAGTAAATAAGAGCTGAGGAGATGCTGAATTTGACAGTATGTCGCAAGTTGAGTGGCTACAGAGGATCTCATGTTTTTATAGCTGTTGTTGTTTGTCTTTATTGCCATTATCTTAAAGGAGAGATCTGCACCTTTAGGTTTTACGGGCTATCCCTCGCGGCATGACAAACAAAATGAAATCACAGAATGTGATGCAAAACACTGAATACACTCAATGGACGAGAAGAAGCGGAATTTTTATTGATCAAAAGCTCGTAAAGCCAGCAGATAATGAAGCCAAGTAAAGCATAGGGAAAATCACTTCTTTTCAGCGAAATTTAGAAATGATAAGCTAACTGGACAAAAAAAACTAATTGCTGGCGTCGTAAGCCTAACCCACTACCTCCACATCCAATGTGATCTGCGCCACCAATTGTGCAACGGCGCCAGTGGCTCCTCCGTCCACATTCTCGGGTGTTTATGCACGTCTACCTGATCTAACCCGGGGAATGTTAGGCAGCACCACTCAAGGACATGGCGGCGGATGTGGAACATCCTTTTAACCGTAATACCGTCAAAGAGAACGTAATCATACAAAGTTCTGCATGTGGATTCAGCAATCCGAATGTGGAGTGCATGCACACACACAAGCATGTATAAAGATGTGTGGTCCCATGAGTAATAAGACACTTGGAGTTGTCCACCAACACGCGCAGAAGTTTTGCTGACGAGTAGACGAACGACGAAAGTGCACATAATTATATAACAGGCCCCAGAACAGCCTCGCAGCATCTAACAAGCTTTTAATTACGTGAGGCAATTATTTTTTCATGCTGAGTAGCCAACGACCTAATAACATTGAATCTGTGCTCAGTGAATTCCTTGCATTTCGCGTCTTAGTATTATGAGTTGGAGGTGAGGCCTACCTTCGTAGGTGTAGTTGCCAGGACACTGCGGACTAAGGACACTTTTTATCCTGTACAAAAAGTGTGTGAATTTTATACCAAGTCGCAGACGGTGCAGCAAAGTTTTAAATTGTCTGTTATCACTCAGATATGACGGAATTGATATTTTTTGCTGGAGTGAATAAAGGATGACTAAGAGTACTTAGACTACTGATCAACAGCAGACTGATTTGGTGCAGACTGGCTCGACTATACTTGAAAGAGGGAGATTTAACGTTTCTTCGTTCTTGTGTGCCTGTTTCGCCGCTGCACCCACCTGGAGTGTTTTTAGGGATATTCCAGTGTCCCGACATCCATAGAAATACTGGAATGGGATTCTTCGCGCTTGCTTTCGTGGGTGCTTTGAGCGTTTTACACAATAAATGGGTACTAAAAAACTTTTTTCTTTGCTCTGCTAAGATGTGCCGGTGTTCCGAGACTCACTAAATATATAAACGATGCTTACGCATCCTCGATATACTGATGTTATACCGCGCTACGCGGATAGAATAGCAAAAAGCTCAACGGCGGTTGAAAATGACGCTCGGTATAGCTGCTCTAACGTCAAATCCGCTATGACAAATGCTGAAACCGATTAATTATTAACGCACGATTCGTCTGTATGCACGTGAATACACGGAAGGTATCAAATGTAATTCCGGTATTGTGCCAGCTGCTGCACGGCTATTATGAACATGTATCTCTTAATTATTGTTCCCTTGACCAATAATTAAATTTTGGGAATTATCACGCATCAAAGGAGAGTTACTCAAGTACGCATAATTCCGCTAAATCCACTCCGCGTAATTAAAAGCTCGGTAATAATGCAATACGATCCTAGACAATAGTATGCATTTCGCTTTTGTCTCCTTTGAGGGCATGGTTTGTCTGAAGCTTCTCAAGTTGCTCTAAAATGTGGCAAGCATGTCCGACCAAGTTTCAACAATTTGTATTACTAGAAGAAGCAGATGACAAGCTCCAGCGATAACCATAGAACTCGAGGTTGCTTGAAGGACGTGAAGACGCACCCTGAGTCCTCTCGCCAGTGAGCGTTCAAGCTACTCCTCAGAGCCTTGCGTGAGGCGTTGAAGAATAGGTGCTGAATAAGCAATTTTTTTGGCTTGGTGAGGGCAGTATGAAGTCGCAATAGTGAAGCGCCTCGTCACCCGCCCCTCCCCCTCCTTCCCTATATATTGTTCCAGCTATTTGGCGAAACACATTTAATAGCGTTAACTTGTTTTTCAAATGCACTGATGCGTGAAGCCTATGACAATTGTCGGCCGAGAACAACGCCAAGGAAACTATGTTCCTTTCCAATCATCAAAATTTGCCCTTCGAGATTAAGATGACAATTATTCAGCTGCCGTCTAGTGAAAGCCTGTCTTGTCGTAATAGAGACCCATGCCCATTTGTTTCAAGAAGCTTACGATAACATCAAGACCTTGTTGCAACCTTGATTGAATCCGACCTATACATGGACCAGAAGTCCATGTGCAAGAGGGTAGTTTTTGCGGCAAGGCTGTCATTGGGCCAATTGAAAAGAAACAGACTACAGTACACTGCCCTGAGGGAGACTATGCAGGATGCCCTGCTTGAAGCTGTGATAATTGCTCGATCCTTCAATGGCTAGCGTAACAATATTTATATAACTTAAAAATTGGGAAATGCATCGAAGGGGCCGACTACATAGACGAACCTCTAGCATATTCAGCAGATACATGTATGTGACTTACAGAGTAGAGTGTTCTCTTGATATGCAAAAAAGTCTGTGATTGTTAAGTTTGCCGACCCGCATGCATGTTTTACGCACATGATAACGTTCAACACTACGTCAGGAATGCAACGCCGTTGTCGGAACTCTGTCGTGTAGTCGGAAAGCACACTTGTGCTTTCGCACAATTATTGAAGTCGGCTGTTCGCCATCTTCTGCATTACCTTACAAGGACAGCTTGTGAGGCTTACTGGCCGGGAGGAGTGGACAAAAATTAGTGCCTTACCAGGTTTTAGGATGGTTATTACGCGAGCGACTTTCCATCAATTTGGAGGAGCCTTTTTTACTCAGATATCGTTAAATTGCCCAAGACTGGACAACAAATTCATACAAGACTCAACAGTCACCGCGCAGATACAATACACAATTTACCTAAAGCAGTAGCTAGCCACTTCAATGAACATGCATGGTCATATATTCGACAATGCAAGGCTCTATATACTACAAACAAATTTTCGTTCACCTCGCGAGATTTACGGAATCATACCTAATATACAAGTTGAACTGCCTGCACCCGACGGGAATTAATTTGGCGCGTGGCAACTTAAAATCTTTAAAAGCGCTAACTTAAATTTGAAATTCTCATATCATCAACCAAGGCACAAAACACATCGTGCCACCAGCTAACCTTAATTGTACCCCCCCCCCCTTAACCTCACCCATTCCTCCATTTCCAATTTTTTCCTGCCTACTACAATTCAATATACTATTTCATGTCTTTACGCGTATATCAGCTGTTCGACCCCTCTTCCAATGTACACCTGCCCCCGCCCGCTTCTACTCATGTCACCCTCCTATGTGTTATTCCGGTTTCGGTTCCCCCCCTTTTTTGTCTGTTCTTTATTACATTTTTTTTTGAAACACCCTCACCAGCACATTCCAAAGTCCCAGACGCCAGGATACCTTTTTCGGCGCCTCAGCCACACAGGGTATCGCCATTTCTGTACACCGCCTTAACAACACATACGTTGAGCTACTGGGCCTAACGTCCCTTGAAATACCATGCCGCTGCCTTCCAGTTACCCCATGCATTGCACCCCAGACTCCTTGTCGACATCTTAACTCCTTCAAACTGACTCGGCGCATTGCTGCTACGCTACTAAAGTCATTCGTTCAACTGATGTCTTTTTGAGTGTTTTTGTTGCTCGCGCACTGACCGCCTGACCGGCTCTTCTAAAGCCAAAAAAACATGCCGCCAACGACACCCCTGAATGCTCCCTAACCTCTCGCTTCCCGAACACCCTCCCATGTCCTCCTTTTTCTTTTCTTGTTCTTTTTTTCCCTCTTGGTGTCTTTTTTTTTTCTTTTCTTTCTTTTCTCCCCGCCTTCCCACTCTCCCGCTCTTGTCCCCTCGTCTTAGGAACCACGCTTAACAGACGTCAGGCGACAGCGCTCATTCTCTTTGAAGTCTCTCCCTTTACAACCAGCCTCCACCGACAACAACCGCACGTGACGTCTCTCTACTAACCCTTTAAAACATGCCGAGGATGACGAGGCCGCCTTTGACGAAGATAGGTCCTTTTATCGAAACGTTGGCCAGCCTTTCTGAGGCACTTTA